>NW_022985731.1:0-106948 GCF_902459465.1 Asterias rubens
CCAGATTGAAGGAAGCTAAATATTGCAGTTTGGTCGTCAAGTTTTCGTAGTGTAGTGGTTATCACGTGCGCCTAACACGCGCAAGGTCCCCGGTTCGAGCCCGGGCGAAAACAATTTTCTTTTGTATTTCTGACATGAGGTTACTTAAAAAAAAGTTGTTCTGTTAGTTTGTAACGAATCCCCAAATTGAAGGAAGCTAAATATTGAAGTTTGGTCGTCAAGTTTTTGTAGTGTAGTGGTTATCACCTGCGCCTAACACGCGCAAGGTCCCCGGTTCAAGCCTGGGCGAAAACAATTTTCTTTTGTATTTCTGACATGAGGTTACTTTCAAAATTATATTTATTCTGTTGGTTGGTATGGAATCCCCAGATTGAAAGAAGCTAAATATTGCAGTTTGGTCGTCAAGTTTTCGTAGTGTAGTGGTTATCACGTGCGCTTTACACGCGCAAGGTGCCCGGTTCGAGCCCGTGCGAAAACAATTTTCTTTTGTATTTCTGACATGAGGTTACTTTAAAAAAAAAATTATTCTGTTACTTTTGTAGGAATCCCCAATTTTAAGGAAGCTAAATATTGGAGTTTGGTCGTCAAGTTTTCGTAGTGTAGTGGTTATCACGTGAGCTTTACACGCGCAAGGTCCCCGGTTGGAGCCCGGCCGAAAACAACTTTCTTTTGTGTTTCTGACATGAGGTTACTTAAAAAAAAAATTATTTTGTTAGTTTTGTAACGAATACCCACATTAAAGGAAGCTAAATATTGCAGTTTGGTCGTCAAGTTTTCGTAGTGTAGTGGTTATCACGTGCGCTTTACACGCGCAAGGTCCCCGGTTCGAGCCTGGGCGAAAACAATTTTCTTTTTTATTTCTGACATGAGGTTACTTTCAAAATTATATTTATTCTGTTGGTTGGTATGGAATCCCCAGATTGAAAGAAGCAAAATATTGCAGTTTGGTCGTCAAGTTTTCGTAGTGTAGTGGTTATCACGTGCGCCTAACACGCGCAAGGTCCCCGGTTCGAGCCCGGGCGAAAACAATTTTCTTTTGTTTTTCTGACATAATAATGATTGCTTTTTAACTGCACTTTTATTTTTGGTAAAGTGTTCCCGTATAAAAAAAGTCAAACATTCGATTTTGTCGTCAAGTTTTAGTAGTGTAGTGGTTATCACGTGCGCCTCACACGTGCAAGGTCGAAACAATTTTCTTTTGTATTTCTGACAGGAGGTTACTTTTAAATTGCGTTTATTTTGTTAGTTTGGTAACGATTCCTTACATTGAAGGAAGCTAAAAATAGGAATTTGGTCGTCAAGTTTTCGTAGTGTAGTAGTTATCACGTGCGCCTAACACGCGCAAGGTCCCCGGTTCAAGCCCGGGCGAAAACAATTTTCTTTTGTATTTCTGACATGAGGTTACTAAATATTTATTTTGTTAGTTTTGTAACGAATACCCACATTAAAGGAAGCTAAATATTGCAGTTTGGTCGTCAAGTTTTCGTAGTGTAGTGGTTATCACGTGCGCTTTACACGCGCAAGGTCCCCGGTTCGAGCCCGGGCGAAAACAATTTTCTTTTGTATTTCTGACATGAGGTTACTTTAAATTTATATTTATTATGTTGGTTGGTATGGAATCCCCAGATTGAAGGAAGCTAAATATTGCAGTTTGGTCGTCAAGTTTTCGTAGTGTAGTGGTTATCACGTGCGCCTAACACGCGCAAGGTCCCCGGTTCGAGCCCGGGCGAAAACAATTTTCTTTTGTATTTCTGACATGAGGTTACTTAAAAAAAAAGTTGTTCTGTTAGTTTTGTAACGAATCCCCAAATTGAAGGAAGCTAAATATTGAAGTTTGGTCGTCAAGTTTTTGTAGTGTAGTGGTTATCACCTGCGCCTAACACGCGCAAGGTCCCCGGTTCAAGCCTGGGCGAAAACAATTTTCTTTTGTATTTCTGACATGAGGTTACTTTCAAAATTATATTTATTCTGTTGGTTGGTATGGAATCCCCAGATTGAAAGAAGCTAAATATTGCAGTTTGGTCGTCAAGTTTTCGTAGTGTAGTGGTTATCACGTGCGCTTTACACGCGCAAGGTCCCCGGTTCGAGCCCGTGTGAAAACAATTTTCTTTTGTATTTCTGACATGAGGTTACTTTAAAAAAAAAATTATTCTGTTACTTTTGTAGAAATCCCCAATTTTAAGGAAGCTAAATATTGGAGTTTGGTCGTCAAGTTTTCGTAGTGTAGTGGTTATCACGTGAGCTTTACACGCGCAAGGTCCCCGGTTGGAGCCCGGGCGAAAACAACTTTCTTTTGTGTTTCTGACATGAGGTTACTTAAAAAAAAAATTATTTTGTTAGTTTTGTAACGAATACCCACATTAAAGGAAGCTAAATATTGCAGTTTGGTCGTCAAGTTTTCGTAGTGTAGTGGTTATCACGTGCGCTTTACACGCGCAAGGTCCCCGGTTCGAGCCCGGGCGAAAACAATTTTCTTTTGTATTTCTGACATGAGGTTACTTTAAATTTATATTTATTATGTTGGTTGGTATGGAATCCCCAGATTGAAGGAAGCTAAATATTGCAGTTTGGTCGTCAAGTTTTCGTAGTGTAGTGGTTATCACGTGCGCCTAACACGCGCAAGGTCCCCGGTTCGAGCCCGGGCGAAAACAATTTTCTTTTGTATTTCTGACATGAGGTTACTTAAAAAAAAAGTTGTTCTGTTAGTTTTGTAACGAATCCCCAAATTGAAGGAAGCTAAATATTGAAGTTTGGTCGTCAAGTTTTTGTAGTGTAGTGGTTATCACCTGCGCCTAACACGCGCAAGGTCCCCGGTTCAAGCCTGGGCGAAAACAATTTTCTTTTGTATTTCTGACATGAGGTTACTTTCAAAATTATATTTATTTTGTTGGTTGGTATGGAATCCCCAGATTGAAAGAAGCTAAATATTGCAGTTTGGTCGTCAAGTTTTCGTAGTGTAGTGGTTATCACGTGCGCTTTACACGCGCAAGGTCCCCGGTTCGAGCCCGTGCGAAAACAATTTTCTTTTGTATTTCTGACATGAGGTTACTTTAAAAAAAAAATTATTCTGTTACTTTTGTAGGAATCCCCAATTTTAAGGAAGCTAAATATTGGAGTTTGGTCGTCAAGTTTTCGTAGTGTAGTGGTTATCACGTGAGCTTTACACGCGCAAGGTCCCCGGTTGGAGCCCGGGCGAAAACAACTTTCTTTTGTGTTTCTGACATGAGGTTACTTTAAAGTTATATTTATTCTGTTGGTTGGTATGAAATCCCCAGATTGAAGGAAGCTAAATATTGCAGTTTGGTCGTCAAGTTTTCGTAGTGTAGTGGTTATCACGTGCGCCTCACACGCGCAAGGTCCCCGGTTCGAGCCCGGGCGAAAACAATTTTCTTTTGTGTTTCTGACATGAGGTTACTTTTAATATATATTTATTCTGTTAGGTTGGTAACGATTTCCAACATTGAAGGAAGCTAAAATAAGGAATTTGGTCGTCACGTTTTCGTAGTGTAGTGGTTATCACGTGCGCTTTATACGCGCAAGGTCCCCGGTTCAAGCCCGGGCGAAAACAATTTTCTTTTGTATTTCTGACATGAGGTTACTTTAAAAAAAAGTTCCACCTGCGCCTAACACGCGCAAGGTCCCCGGTTCAAGCCTGGGCGAAAACAATTTTCTTTTGTATTTCTAACATGAGGTTACTTTCAAAATTATATTTATTCTGTTGGTTGGTATGGAATCCCCAGATTGAAAGAAGCAAAATATTGCAGTTTGGTCGTCAAGTTTTCGTAGTGTAGTGGTTATCACGTGCGCCTAACACGCGCAAGGTCCCCGGTTCGAGCCCGGGCGAAAACAATTTTCTTTTGTTTTTCTGACATAATAATGATTGCTTTTTAACTGCACTTTTATTTTTGGTAGAGTGTTCCCGTATAAAAAAAGTCAAACATTCGATTTTGTCGTCAAGTTTTAGTAGTGTAGTGGTTATCGTCGTGCGCCTCACACGCGCAAGGTCGAAACAATTTTCTTTTGTATTTCTGACAGGAGGTTACTTTTAAATTGCGTTTATTTTGTTAGTTTGGTAACGATTCCTTACTTTGAAGGAAGCTAAAAATAGGAATTTGGTCGTCAAGTTTTCGTAGTGTAGTAGTTATCACGTGCGCCTAACACGCGCAAGGTCCCCGGTTCAAGCCCGGGCGAAAACAATTTTCTTTTGTATTTCTGACATGAGGTTACTAAATATTTATTTTGTTAGTTTTGTAAATACCCATATTAAAGGAAGCTAAATATTGCAGTTTGGTCGTCAAGTTTTCGTAGTGTAGTGGTTATCACGTGCGCTTTACACGCGCAAGGTCCCCGGTTCGAGCCCGGGCGAAAACAATTTTCTTTTGTATTTCTGACATGAGGTTACTTTAAAATTATATTTATTCTGTTGGTTGGTATGGAATCCCCAGATTGAAGGAAGCTAAATATTGCAGTTTGGTCGTCAAGTTTTCGTAGTGTAGTGGTTATCACGTGCGCCTAACACGCGCAAGGTCCCCGGTTCGAGCCCGGGCGAAAACAATTTTCTTTTGTATTTCTGACATGAGGTTACTTAAAAAAAAAGTTATTCTGTTAGTTTTGTAACGAATCCCCAAATTGAAGGAAGCTAAATATTGGAGTTTGGTCGTCAAGTTTTTGTAGTGTAGTGGTTATCACCTGCGCCTAACACGCGCAAGGTCCCCGGTTCAAGCCTGGGCGAAAACAATTTTCTTTTGTATTTCTGACATGAGGTTACTTTCAAAATTATATTTATTCTGTTGGTTGGTATGGAATCCCCAGATTGAAAGAAGCTAAATATTGCAGTTTGGTCGTCAAGTTTTCGTAGTGTAGTGGTTATCACGTGCGCCTAACACGCGCAAGGTCCCCGGTTCGAGCCCGGGCGAAAACAATTTTCTTTTGTTTTTCTGACATAATAATGATTGCTTTTTAACTGCACTTTTATTTTTGGTAAAGTGTTCCCGTATAAAGGAAGCTAAATATTGGAGTTTGGTCGTCAAGTTTTCGTAGTGTAGTGGTTATCACGTGCGCCTAACACGCGTAAGGTCCCCGGTACGAGCCCGGGCGAAAACAATTTTCTTTTGTATTTATGACATGAGGTTACTTTAAAAAAAAGTTATTCTGTTAGTTTTGTAACGAATCCCCAAATTGAAGGAAGCTAAATATTGGAGTTTGGTCGTCAAGTTTTCGTAGTGTAGTGGTTATCACGTGCGCCTCACACGCGCAAGGTCCCCGGTTCGAGCCCGGGCGAAAACATTTTCTTTTGTATTTCTGACATGAGGTTACTAAATATTTGTTTTGTTAGTTTTGTAACGAATCCCCAGATTGAAGGAAGCTAAATATTGCAGTTTGGTCGTCAAGTTTTCGTAGTGTAGTGGTTATCACGTGCGCTTCACACGCGCAAGGTCCCCGGTTCGAGCCCGGGCGAAAACAACTTTCTTTTGTATTTCTGACACGAGGTTACTTTAAAAAATTATTTATTCTGTTGTTTTGTAGGAATCCCGAATTTTAAGGAAGCTAAATATTGGAGTTTGGTCGTCAAGTTTTCGTAGTGTAGTGGTTATCACGTGAGCTTTACACGCGCAAGGTCCCCGGTTGGAGCCCGGGCGAAAACAACTTTCTTTTGTGTTTCTGACATGAGGTTACTTTTAATATATATTTATTCTGTTAGGTTGGTAACGATTTGCAACATTGAAGGAAGCTAAAAATAGGAATTTGGTCGTCAAGTTTTCGTAGTGTAGTGGTTATCACGTGCGCTTTATACGCTCAAGGTCCCCGGTTCAAGCCCGGGCGAAAACAATTTTCTTTTGTATTTCTGACATGAGGTTAGTTCAAAATAATACTTATTATGTTGGTTGGTATGGAATCCCCAGATTGAAGGAAGCTAAATATTGGAGTTTGGTCGTCAAGTTTTCGTAGGGTAATTGTATTTCTGACATGAGGTTACTTTAAAATTATATTTATTCTGTTAGTTTTGTAACGAATCCCCGAATTGAAGGAAGCTAAATATTGCGGTTTGGTCGTCAAGTTTTCGTAGTGTAGTGGTTATCACGTGCGCCTAACACGCGCAAGGTCCCCGGTTCAAGCCCGGGCGAAAACAATTTTCTTTTGTATTTCTGACATGAGGTTACTTAAAAAAAATATTATTCTGTTAGTTTTGTAACGAGTCCCCAAATTGAAGTAAGCTAAATATTGGAGTTTGGTCGTCAAGTTTTCGTAGTGTAGTAGTTATCACGTTCGCCTAACACGCGCAAGGTCCCCGGTTCAAGCCCGGGCGAAAACAATTTTCTTTTATATTTCTGACATGAGGTTAATTAAAAAAATATAATTATTCTGTTAGTTGTGAACGAATCCCCAAATTGAAGGAAGCTAAATGTTGGAGTTTGGTCGTCAAGTTTCGTAGTGTAGTGGTTATCACGTGCGCCTAACGCGCGCAAGGTCCCTGGTTCGAGCCCGGGCGAAAACAATTTTCTTTTGTATTTCTGACATGAGGTTACTTTTAAATTATATTTATTCTGTTAGGTTGGTAACGATTCCCAACATTGAAGTAAGTTAAAAATAGGAATTTGGTCGTCAAGTTTTCGTAGTGTAGTGGTTATCACGTGCGCCTCACACGCGCAAGGTCCCCGGTTCGATCCCGGGCGAATACAATTTTCTTTTGTGTTTCTGACATGAGGTTACTTTTAATATATATTTATTCTGTTAGGTTGGTAACGATTTCCAACATTGAAGGAAGCTAAAAATAGGAATTTGGTCGTCAACTTTCCGTAGTGTAGTGGTTATCACGTGCGCCTAACACGCGCAAGGTCCCCGGTTCAAGCCCGGGCGAAAACAATTTTCTTTTGAATATCTGACAAGAGGTTACTTTTAAATTATATTTTCTTCTGTTAGGTTGGTAACGATTTCCAACATTGAAGGAAGCTAAAAATTGGAATTTGGTCGTCAAGTTTTCGTAGTGTAGTGGTTATCACGTGCGCCTTATAATCTCAGTATACCGAATGTAGGGATATTTTTTAAATGCTGATTCAACCTCTTATTCCAAACTACAAAGTTTAAAAAACAACTACTTTCATACACTCAGATTCTTACTTAATTAAACTAAAATAAGTTTACTTGACACTTACAATCATTGGATACTTTCGGTAAACAGTGTTGCCCAAAGGCCCACACTTCGTGTATCACAACTAATATATTAAATAACAAACCTGTGAAAATTTAGGCTCAATGTCATCGGAGTCGGGAGAAAATAACGGGAAAACCCACCCTTGTTTCCGCACGTTTAGCCGTGTCATGACATGTGTTTAAAATAAATTGATACTTGTTTTAATGTTCTCTCAAAAAGTAAAGCCTTTAATGGAATAATATTTCAAGAGAAGTCTTTCACCATTACCTTCTGTAAACCCAGTAAGTTATTTGTAAATCTGTGAACTTTATTTTTTTTTTCTGTTCCGAAAGTGTCCACTGGCTTTAAATCAGACATTCAAGTTATAATTTTGTCAATGAAACTCTTTATTTTGTTGATAACGGAAATAATTTTCCTCGACACAACAAATCAGAAATAAATATGTGATTTTGTTGTGTCAATGAAACTCATTTTAGTTTTAATGAGTAAGTATTTACTCTCTTTGTCAGGCTTAATGGGATTCCTGATGCGAGACTATGTCACTAATCGACTATGTCCAAATACCTGTTGAGGTAAACACCCGATTCTGGTATAATGTCAACCAAACCATGGTTGTCAGGGAAACTATAACAAACATCCTAACAAGTGTCTGAACAAATATGTTTTACAAAACATCAACACATCTGTCTCTATTAAGTTAAGTTCCAAAAAAGGAATACGTTTGGTATAGTGTTCAACCCAAACCAGGGTTGTCAGGGAAACTATAACAAACATTCCAACAAATTTCTGCAAAATATTGTTTACTTAATCATCCGAAACGTCAAGGCGTCTGTTTATGTTATCAAGTTAAAGGAATATACGTTGCCTTGGATCGGTCGAGTTGGTCTTTAAAAAGCGTTTGTAGGCCTAACCGTTTGTTATAAAATGCATATGGTTAGAAAGATGTTAAAAGTAGAATACAATGACCCACACAAATTTGCCTCGAAATTGCATAGTTTTCCTTTTACTTTACGAACTAACACGGTCGGCCATTTGTGATGGGAATACAAAATTTGACTCCCATAAATGGCCGACCGCGTTAGTCGACGAGGTAAAAGGAAAACCACGCAATTTCGAGTGATACTTTTTGTGTGGATCATTATATTCTATACCATATGCATTTCATAACAAACGGTTTCAAACACTTTTCAAAGACCAACTCGTCCGATCCAAGGCAACGTGTTCCTTTAAGTTGCAAAAAAGGATTAATAATTGTTCAGGTTGCTAAAAGTTATGACAAACAAACCTTTACCAAGGGCTTGGGATATCGTTTTTTTTTTAAAGTGGTTGTTATAATATTGTATTCTCTGTACTATATGTGCTGCATTTTACCCAACTTTTTCTTTTCCTTATTTCAGTGCTGTGAGGTATAGCATAAGGCGCTATAAATATCAATGTGTGGTGAAGATGTTTTCAACTAGTGGTTTAGACCCAACGAGGCCTGGTTCTTGATAATTTTACCGAGACGAAGTCCATTAAATTGAGTGAATAAATGAGTGGTTATTCGACAACGTACAAGTAATAGATTCTGAACTGAAAAACGAATTTTTCAAAAAGCAAGTGCACACTGTTTTTTTTTTTAAATTATATTCATTTTAATTTTATTCGCATAATCAGAGAAATTACAAGCGACATTAACTGATTAGCCAAGGATAGCCTCAACAAGCTCTTTAACTACAGCTTTATTTTTCGTCAAAATGTTACTATAAGTACGCTATTTGATGTAATGGAAAAGTGGGGATTTTAGTAAAGGCTTGTGACTAACTCCATTACACAACCGTAGGGTTAACTGCTCTTTACATAATTATTTCCGAATTTTCCTTTAAATACCTCCACATAAACAGGTGCTCCTTATAGGTTTTTTAATCGAATGTTCAGAAGCGAATCTAATCGTTTGTTTTCCTAATCTGCCATTAGGAGTCTCAACACACAATAACACCCCTTTCACAAACACGGATTAGTTCTGTTTTCAAATTTAATGGCCTATTTAAAAGGGAAACCCCTGGACAAAATCTAAACAACAAGTTAACTTCGTAACAAAGGAACAATATTTTCTTCATTGTGGAACCCTCGGGGTATAGGTTTCACGCAAGCACAATGAGCAGTCACGGCCATCACACACTCGGGTGAGTATTGACACTGGATGAATTTGTTGAAAAACGGGGAATTCGAAAGAAATACTTTTGCTGGCCGTTGCTATGGGTAACATGTAAACAATCCCGTTTGCACTTTTATCTAAGGGCCCAACACCATCTCTGCGTAGAATTTCCCTATGGATTCCATTTTCCCCTTTTCTGTTTGCTTCTCGGTCTTCACAGTGCATATGATATTAGAATACTTCACGCCGATGCGTAACTTCTATCATGGAGGAAAAACCTCCTTGCTTCTATAAAGAACTGCACATGACATCTCAAAGGTTTCACTACATGATCCTCACAACACACACGCAGGGAGAAGCTTTATTAAAGGAACACGTTGTCTTGGATCGGGCGAGTTGGTCTATATAAAGCGTTTGTAACCGTTTTTTTTTTTAAATGCATATGGTTGGAAAGATGTTTTAAAAAGTAAAATACAATGATCCACACAAGTTTTCCTCGAAATTGCGTGGTTTTCCTTTTGCTGTACAAACTAACACGGTCGGCCATTTATGGGAGTCAACAATTTGACTCCCATAAATGGCCGACCGTGTTAGTCGACGAGGTAAAAGGAAAACCGTGCGATTTCGAGGCATGTTTGTGTGGGTCATTGTATTTTACTTTTACAACATCTTTCGACCCATATGCATTTTATAACAAACGGTTACAAACGCTTTTCAAAGACCAACTCGACCGATCTAAGGAAACGTGTTCCTTTAACAAAACTTCAATACAAATTTCCGAATATTTTCAGTCCTTTCCGGTCCTACTATTTTCTTTGGTGTCTTTTTATGGTGCATATATCGAGTACCATAAACAATGTTTGTGGCCACACTTGGTTGCATCTTGCTTTCACACGGCAGCTTTTTATACTCAAATGTGCACTTCCAAATATTCTTGCTTCATGTAAATAGGTTTTTCTTAATATATTTATTTTGTTCTTCATATTTATTATTTTCCAAAGTTTATCTTTACTGTATTTAAATGTTTGTTAAAGATTCTATTCCCATTTTAAGATTGGATTGATAGGCTTTCGAGTCACAGTGGTTAGGTTCACTTTTATTAATCCTGGCCATCTTAGAATGGGCTTGTCCTGTCTGTTTTTATAATTGTCTTGCTTGATTGCCTGTGCTCTGTCTCATTCAATCATTGGTTTACAATTGTTCTAGGTGTCATAAGTTTACGTTCATTGTTTCTTATACTGTTATATTTCGTTAGTACGGTAATATTGTATCTTGTACTGTTTGTTGACATCTTGGCCGAATAAATAATAATGTATAATAATGATAATGTATGATTTCACTCTTGCCTCTATAACCTGTGGACTCGGATATTACCCACAGCGCATGCAGTTTAGTTGAGATAGCGCCATGAATTTGAGCTCCGGTCACGATTTGTCCTTTGTGTACAGTTACTATGGATACACAACAACAAATTCAGTGTCGTGTTTGTTCAACCATGCAAGAAGAAAACGCCAAGGACACGGAAGTTCATTGACAGCGTTTGAAATTAGTTTGAAATCGTTCATAATACAAGGTGCCGAAACATAATAATACTAATTGTTTGTCAAAACGTGATTATAACTTTACAAATCATCTCGACAAGTTTATTTATTTATTTATTTCTTCTTTACCCTGGGGAAACCTCTCAGTGAAACACTGTTTTCAGAGGTGCCCAGCAACTACATAAACATTAAATTTGTAAAATTGTATCAATATAAGAATATATTTATAATAACATTAATTAATATTAAAAATATAAAAACAACAAAATTTAAATAAAGACTAGGGGTATACAACAACAGCACAAAAAACTATACAACAAGCAAAATATAGAATAGGAAAGGTTAAAAATCTGGTCCGGCCAGAAAAAACACCACAAGCCCAAAATATTTGTGTACTAAACTTTAAAACTTGCTACAGCGCATTTTCGTTTTTCCTGAGTTGGTTTTAGGCAGTGGGTGAACTAAATTACCTTGTGATCTCGATCTGGTGTTGTATGAGTGGGATGTGGCGGTATAATTGAAAACATTACAAAGTTGAGGAGTGCGTGTGGAAGTTCTCAGATCCGGGGGAGGAAAAGGATAGCTTTACCAGCACTGTTTTGGATTGTATCAAGTTTTGAAAGAAAAACTTTAGCCGAGTTGCCCCAAATGGCATCACAATAATCAAAGTGAGGGAGAATCGGAGGTTAAAGGCAGTGGACACTGTTGGCAATTACTCAAAATAATTATGAGCATAAAACCTTACTTGGTAACGAGTAATGGGGAGAGGTTGGTAGTATAAAACATTGTGAGAAACGGCTCCCTCTGAAGTGACGTAGTTTTCGAGAAAAAAGTAGTTTTCCACGAATTTGATTTCGAAACCTCAAGTGTAGAATTTGAGGTATCGAAATCAAGCATCTGAAAGCACACAACTTCGTGTGACAAGTGTGATTTTTTCTTTCATAGTTATCTCGCAACTCCGACTACCAATCGAGCTCAAATTTTCACAGGTTTGTTATTTTATGCATATGTTGAGATACAGCAAGTGAGAAGACTGGTCTTTGACAGTTACCAATAGTGTCCACTGGCTTTAAAGTATGTTGGGGAAGAACACTTCAGCATCCTCCGGAGAACCCCCACACGATTATTATACAAGTCTCAGTAATTTTCTCAATGTGCACACTCCAAGATAAAGATTGATCTAGCCAGACACCTAAGTACTTAAAATGATCAACATTGTCAATGGTATTGGAACCGATCTTCACATGTAAACTTTCTTCAATACGGCGAAGTTTAGCTTGAGTTTCAAATAACATGCTTTTAGTTTTGCTTGTATTAAGAGTTAAAAAAATAGTCTGCAGCCATTTGGAAACCTCAATCATATCTGCGTTGAGGGCTCTGTTAATAAGATCAATAGATTTAGCAAGATTAAAAATATCTGTGTCATCAGCATAAACATACATTTTAGAGTCTATCGGAAGAATATTGGCAAAATCATTTATGTACAATGTAAAAGAAGTGTTACAAGCACAGAACCAATTGATTCTAGAAATGGAAAATGTGACATTGACTGCATAAATGCTGAAAACTTTGCAATTCATGTGTTCCTTTATTCAAACCATGCAATGAACGGTAATACGTTTATTTTCTATATATTGAACGAAAACCACACTACTCAAATCATGGGCAGCAACTGGATCGGAGTAGGGGTGTGGGGAAAAGAGGTGGGGCAACATTTTATTAAGGTTAAATAAACTTGGTTTGTCCTGTGTGCCAACTTAGCCCCAGGCTAATTTATACTTGAATGAGGCCGATTTCCTGCGAGTTTTTTTTCACCTCAACTTGAACTATAGGGTCTAGTTCATTTCAGACATAACGGAATTTTTACAATCTACTTCCTGAAATTCATTTAATAAAAGAGTCGCTAAAATCACTAAATCCCCTTTGCATAAATAGTATTCCAGACAAGTTCTCAGATGTGGTCAGAAACTGCTGTTTAGTGTAGTGTTCAAACTATGAAGTTAAATGTGTTAAAGGAACATTACAAAATTGTTTTTTTGCAAACAATGCAGTTGCTGGCAGTGTAAGCACTTTATGTAATCCACCATATACATAAACTGACAAAGTTTGAGATCAATCGGCCATCTGGTTCACGAGAGAAAAGTGAAAAACCGAGTACAAATTTTCCATTGCGTCGATGCCAAAATAAAACGCTCACTGAGCGATAAACTCCAACCGCGCAGTTAGATGTTTATTTCTCATCAAATATGACATGAACTATCATCATCATTAGCCTGTGTAAGTCTTGTGTCTTCACGATTTTTGTTTCTTACCAATTCTGTAACGTTCCTTTAAGCATTACCTTTTGATTTGACAAGGAATGTTTCAACAGACTTCAGATTATGTTGATGGCGTGGGCATTGGAGCTGTGTCTGCCTTGAACCGGATGAGTCTGGCCTGCACCGGTTCAAGGGTAAATGTTCCAACGCCCAAGATGAAGACCAGCCAGATCTTTATCAAGCTGCATTTGGACAGCTTGCCGTATGACGGGGACATCATACTGCTGGCTGCTGGGCCAGCTCTTGACAAATCATGAGTTGATCAATTTTCCTTAAAGTCACCTGGAAGTGGTATTTTTTCAAAATAAAGCTTTTGCCACTAATATGTGTTTTGATGAGTGGAATGTGAATCAACAGTTAACTAAGGTTTTAAAAAATCAGTTCTTATGTTATTTACAAATTTAAGAGTAGACCCCGACCCGAGAGGGCGCTGTTCGTGACGTCAATCGAGGCAGACTTTGCCTGTAATACGTAGAGTAAACAAAATTGCAAAGTACATGTACGGAAGTCGTGAGTTTGTACGTTTCAAAAAAATATTGGTTTTTTTTCCCGGCAATGCCGACCAGGTGTATTGCTGCTGAATGCAGAAAAACACTTTTTGTAACGTACCAACTCACGACTTGGACGTACATGTACTTTGCACGTGTGTTTAGTATACGCATTGCAGGCAAAGTCTGCCTCGATTGACGTCACAAAAGGGGTAGGCGGAGTCAGCCCCTCAAACAACAATATATTTTTTAAACATATAAATCGTGACAAACAATTACTAAAAAAAATTGTTTCATTGTTCGTAAGCATTATACTCTTATGTTTGAAAGAATTTTTTTTTTTCCAGGTGACTTTAACGATCTGCAGCAGACAGACAAAACCACACATATACAAAATTGAGTTTGCGTCTCTGGTCCTCCAAGGGAAGCGTATGCCATAAAAAAAACATGCACCCGAAATTTGACATTGAGGAAGAGCAAGTTAATCAGGAAATATTTCTCAAAATGTTTCGTAAAATATTACATGGATATCGTTTAAAGGCAAGTTTCTTTCATAATTTTCTCGCAACTTCGATGACCAATTGAGCCCAAATTTTAACAGGCTTGTTGTTTTATTATTTTGATGGGGTACACCAAGTGAGAACACAATTATCAAACGTGTACAGTGCCTTTAAACGGAAGGAAAACACAAACCATATAAAACTACACGTTGACAAAGGCTGTGGTCACTTAGTTGTAACTGTTATAAAATATTGCCCAGTGCCCATCACTCTGCCATTTTGTCTAACACACTCATGAGGAAAATATGAATTTTCATTTCCGTAAATTGATATCAAGCAACAGAAGACAAGTTACAGAAGCCATAACCTGATTCAAGCTCTCGGTGTCAGTTATTTGACTTTTTATGGTTACGCTTTATTGTTAGTAAAGGAATATGAATGACACATGCTGAAGATAAAAGAACACAGAGAACAATGTATCTTGGAATCTGATATAAAAATAGTTTCCCTGACGTCGTTTTCACCAAACTCTTCCTTACTTAGGATTAATCTTAAGACTTAGGACGAGTTAAGTTCCGTAACCATAGACGTTAAGACGCGTTGAACCCATCCTAAGTTGGGACTAGTTACTTATTTTAACTCGAGATAGTATTAATCCTATTATAGCGTTTCGTGAAATCAGCTGCTCAGTGGGCTCTTTGACATGTTTTTCTAAAATTGCATTTACAAAGAAAAAAGAAAGAAAATGGAATGTGTGTTTTCGTTTTAGGCCTAAACGAAACTGATTTATTTTGGGCTTCCCCGGTTTACTTAGAATTAAAAGGACTGACTAATACAAGTATCTGTTTTCCCTTTCCCGTTCGCTCCACCATGTCAGGCATGTTTCTATTCATTCAAGGCCGTTTGAATGTGAAACTTTTAGACTTAGTTAATGGTTCAATCGTTTTACACAACATGTTGGATTTTAGTTCTGTGTTTACGAGTTGGTATATGCCCCTGATTGTTTAGCTTTAAGTTGTTAAAATTGTTACCCATATCAGATGGAATTGTTCAATCCAGGTAATTTGGATACCTCACTAGATTGTAATAAAACATTTCAGGTAAACATATGTCCTTCATAAATTGAGACGCATCTTTAAACTAACCTTTGCCTGGGCCTGGTATTAAACGGAGACAACTGAGGCAAGCGTTGTCAATAGTCTTGGCCTTGGTGCCCCTTTAGAAGTTACCAATAGACTTCAAGGATTTTCCAAAAAGAAATTACCCTCTCAACAAAGACTGAACTAAAAAACTGCATATAAGTATTAATGAGAACTGGGGATCGCGCATAGCCTATCTGCATCTCTACAACCAAAATTATTTAGTTATTTATGTCTGATAGTTATTTATGTTTCTTTTACATTCTATTGATTCACTTGTCAAGTTTGAATGTATTTAATTTAATTATTCAATAACAAAAGCACATAATAAATATTGCTTATTTATTTTGAAAACTCATGATTGTAACTATTTATTTACATGTCATTCTTTTTGAGGATGTTAGACCTTGTACAAGTTGATCGGGATCTTGTATGTGACCTCCCCATTAAAGGCACAAATGGTAACTACTCAAAATAACTGTTAGCATAAAAACTTACTTGGTAACATGCACTGAAGAGCTGTTGATAGTATACAACTTTGTGAGAAAAGTCTCTCTCTGAGGTAACGTAGTTTTCGATAAAGTAATTTTCCATGAATTTGATTTCGAGACCTCAGAATTAGATTTTGATTTCTTGAAATCGAGCATCTAAAAGCACACAACTTCGTGTGACCATGGTGATTTTTCTTCCATAAAAAAAAATAAAGGCCAATTTATCTCGCAACTTCGACAACTAACTGAGTTCAAATTTTCACAGGTTTGTTATTTTGTGCATATATTCTTGAGATACACCGAGTGAGAAGACTGGTCTTTCACAAAGGTGTTCATTGTCCTTAAGTTTCGATAAGTAGTTTTTCCTTTTGGTATTTTGCCTAATGGTATATTGAAAACAAACCTGATCCTGAAACCTGAACCTAGATCTCTATAATAACCGGCCATTTCAGTTTCAATTTCAACTAGTTTGTTAATATAGTCCTCTGCACTTCCTTTATTTACGAAACCAATTTTATATGTCCATGAACTGAACAAACTTGTTTAAGGACACACTCTTTATATAAACACACTAATTACTGTAGTGCAACATTAGAAGGAAGTGTTTTGCGATCAATCGGCGAATGTAGTACCTTAAGACAAGTTGTACGAACTACAAAAACAAAGATTACTATTGCGGGATGCGAAGGTAAGTTTTCAAGTATGTATTGCTCTGTGGGTTAAACCAAGTAAATTTTTACACAGTCACCGAGATGTAGCATAAGGGGAACGTAAACCTTAAATCTTTTGGAACCGTTCGATTATTTTAATCGTACTTAAAGACACCGGAAACTATTGGTAATTGTCAAAGGCTAGTCTTCTTACTTGGTGTGTCTCAAAATATACATAAAATAACACATCTGTAATAATTTGAGCTCAATCGGTCGTCGAAGTTGCGAGATTATAATGAAAGAAAAAAACACCCTTGTCACACGAAGTTGTGCGCTTTCAGATGCTTGATTTCGAGACCTCAAAATCTAATTCTGAGGTATCGAAATCAAATTCGGGGAAAAAATACTTCTTTCTCGAAAACCATGTCACTCTAGAGAAAGGCGTTTCTCACAATGTTTTATACTATCAACCTCTCCCCATTACTCGTCAACTAAGGTTTTATGCTAATAATTGTTTTGAGTAATTACCAATAGTGTCCACTGCCTTTAAAGCAATCGCACAACATCGGTAAACACTATTGTCCAACGGCCCACACTTCGTGTATCACAACTTATATATAAAATAACAAACCTGTGACAATTTGGGTTCAATCGGTCATCGGAGTCGGGAGAAAATAACGGGAAACCTACCCTTGTTTCTGCACGTTTCGCCGTGTCATTACATGTGTTTAAAATAAATCAGTTATTCTCGATTTCGAGAATTGATAATTGTTTTAATATTTTCTCAAAAAGTAAAGCATTTCATGGAATAATATTTCAAGGAAAGTCTTTCACCATTACCTTCTGTAAACCCAGTAAGTTATTTGTAAATCTGTGAACTTTTAATTTTAGTGTTCTGTGCAGAAAGTGTATAATGGCTTAAAATGTAGCTATATTATATACAATAAAAGTCACATGTGAAAATGAATTTTAAATCGAAGCGTTTTTGAGATATCGCCAATAATAATAATAATATGGAGCGGTTATGTTCCCGCAGGAAAAGTTCATACCATCAGTGATTTTCATCTTGCAAAATTTCATCGTCCTAAGTTTGAACTGTTTGTTTATATTTGTTTTAAGGTTTTAGGTTGATTTCTATGAAATAACATAACTTCATTTCAACAACAAATATTTCATAGAAGAAACTATTCCAGTATGAACATCGTAATCCGTAACCTTTCTGACTGGAATTAAACGATGATGTTTTTATATCCCTATACGTATACAATCTCTCGGAATGAATTTAAAGTGAGGAGAGCACTGAAAGGTTCGACTCATTATTGACATTTGTTTCTCATTAACACTTTTAGGGGGCAAGATTTGAACGAGCTTCAAACGCAGACATTATGGGAATTATCAGCTATTGTGGGATTTTCTTTCTTGCTTCGTGGCTTCCGTTCTCACAGTGAGTGTGTTATTATTTTGTAATTTGTGTCGATAAAGATATTTTTTCTGTACTTAGCAATGAACGGCTCCCTCTGAAATAACGTTAGTTTTCGAGAAAGAAGTAATTTTCCACGAGTTTGATTTCGAGACCTCATAATTAGATTTGGTGGCCCCCGAAATCAAGCATCTAAAAGCACACAACCACAACTTCGTGTGACAGTTTTTTCTTCTTCAATTACTATCTCGCAGTTTCGACGACCAATTGAGATCAAATTTTCACAGGTTTGTTATTTTGTGCATATGTTGAGATACACCAATTGAAAAGACTGGTCTTTGACAATATCCAAAGGTGTCCAGTGTCTTTAAAAAAAAAAGGAAAATAATATTATGTCCATTTTAACCAACTCTGTTGTTAGGACTGATTTATGCCCGGATGCATGTAGACAGCGCTATACTGCAAAATGTGGCTTCTTAGGCTGGAGTAGATGCACCAGATATAGGTAAGTTCTTTCTTTCGTAATTTGAAAAGGCAAAATAGCTGTGTTTACGGGACAGCCATTTATGGTTGATTTTCCCTTCAAAATAAAAAGCATCATTTTGTATGAGACCCTGAGGCATACACTTTTTTTTCAATAAAAATGTATTGTCAATAAAAAAAAAATAAAGATGGAAAATGTACATGTCAAGGCATTGATAAAAGCTCAAAAACTGAACACTAAAAAGTATAGTTGTTATGATAAAACTAGATTTAAACAAACACTGATGAAGGATAAGTTAAAAACACATTAAGAACCAAACGAAAACACGACATAATGTCAAGACTTGTAACTGTAAACATGACATGCAGTATGAAAGGTACGTCAAGCGAGGGCTTCAGTCTGCCTTGAAATATGGGCACGTCCCCATGCATTCAAACCGAGGACTTTAACAACAGGGATCCGGGAAAAAGTCACACCGAGGACGTCCTCGATTCGATTAGGTGTATCAAACCAATGGGGACGTCTAAAATGGGGTCAGTTGCTATCACAAAGAGTTGAACAAAGGAAGGTACCCGATTGCGGGTGTTTACACATTATTTGAGTACGTGTGTGTGTGGAGGAGGGGGGGGGGTGGGTCATCTGGCGTAAACAAATAAATTAATATCCTTTGTTTTTGGTGCAAATGGTCCCTTGCTACAAAATGTATGAGCGTGGATTGTTATCACCGTGCGAGACTGATTTTTGAGCTTTCACGCCATGATAGTGCACACACCACTGGTAACCCAAAGCGCAAAATTGATATACCAGCCAAATAATATTATAGTACCAGCGGAATGCGTCCACTAAGCTTTTCCCCACACGTTGTACTCGGTAAGCCATTGATTTATCGGTCGTACGTCGTATACATGTGTGGGGAAATAAGAGAAAAGGCATCCAAACGAATCAGATTGAGAATTTGTAACTGCACCACATAATTCTAGATGATGTTCCTTCTGTAAATACTGTCTCAAAAAATCGAATATCATTATTGGTGCTGGATTCCAGGACAATTGAACAACAAAGTGATTGGGTGTATTATCTTCATGACGAATTGGTAATCCTGATCAGCTTGATGGGAAAAGCACACAATAGCATGCGTTGTGTGGGCAACCTCACCTAGGACTTCGGTCAATAAACAAATTGGCTCCCTTCCCACAATGATGAAGTGAGCCCCTTTCACACGAGAGCAATTCAGCAAGGGTCCCTTGCTAAACTGTAGCATGGTTGTAAGATTTTACAAAATGTACCTCGTGTGAAAGGACAATAATTTTTGTAGTGTCCAGGGTCCCTTGTCAAATCTTGTCCAACATTGCTACATTTTGTCGGAGGTCCGGACCTACGACAAAATCTTACACTGGCGGAAGTTTTGACCAAGGACGTGGGCTACATCATCGTGTGAAAGGAACCCTTGTTTATTGAACAACGTCCTATGTGAAAATGCCCATACATTACATGGTATTGTGATTGCTATCTTGTCCAACTAAGGTGATCAGGATTCCAATTCGTCGCACAAGGGTTGTTAGTTTTTTAACTTTTCAGTGTGAAAGCTAACCAATTCAGTCACACATGGTGAAACCAAATAAACAATCCAAGCTCGTAAATTTTGTAACAAAGGACCCTGGCTACTGCTTGTGTGTCGTAGGTCCGGACCTCCGACAAAATGTACCAATGTTGGAAAAGAATTTTACAAGGGACCCTGGACACTCTAAATATGGTTGTCCTTTCACACGAGGTACATTTTGTTAAATTTTACAACCATGCTTCAGTTTAGCAAGGTACCCTTGCTAAATTGCTCTCGTGTGAAAGGGGCTTTACATGCTTAGGTTGCATTTTGTCCATACTGGAAAAGGCACGCTATTGTAGTTAAGGTTCACCATTAGTCATTTTAACTGCCCAAGAGTTGTGAAGAACCGGATGTTTTTTTTTAATGAGCATCATTGACAACGGTTTAATGCACACCGATGGGTTTTATCGCCATGCATATTCATGACGCTGGTGCCTGCTGTCCATGTAATTACACACAAATGAATAGATTGGAGGACAGTCTCCCGAACAGTCGATAAACCTACAGTAGTAGAACAGTATAGAGCAAGACAGCGCTAAAGAACATACTCTACCTAGCAAGAAGATACACACAAGGTGTTACCGCAAACCAAAAACATATTTATACCTCACCATGCAATGTCTCAATCATTTTATTTGTTCTTGTTTAAGTAACTAATTTTTAAAATATTTTGTGCTCCATATGTCTAAGTTTAGTTGTTATTATTTTCTCTTTTTCTGTTTATAGTGTTGCATTTTAGAATATTGTTTATATTTCATGTTAACCGCCTTGCATATAAGGCGCTATATAAATACTCATGTGTTATTATTATTTGTATTATTGTTATTGTTAACCCCTGACGACAACTTGGACTAAAGGCCCTTTGCGACCGGATTAGTGAATGGTCCAGTTTATAAACTTATAACAGTTTAAAGTCGTTTGGTAATAACTATACAGTTGGAACGTTTTCAGGAATGTGAATGTTTTTGTAACTTTTTGTATTGCAAATTGGGAGGGATGCTAATGTGTTATTATGAGACACTTTGTGTTAATTGACAAAGAGTCAGTTTGAATAGCATGGACTCCCAACGAATTAAAGAAACCGAGTATTCATGATATCATGGCCATTGGTATATGTCTTACGGCATAATATATAGTGCTCAACTTAAAATAAAATAAAAAGATTGGTATGTGCGTTAGAAGAACAGCTTGACCGTTTAAATTGAAAGTCTGCCGAAATCTATATGTAGCTTTAGTCCAGAGATGGATTTCACAAATAGGGAGTTCGTCGTTCTGTCTGAGGACACTGAGCCTTAAAGGGTACGGGAACTTTTTGTAACACAAAACCCAAAGTCAACAGATTTGCGTTAAACTTTACACAGTTTGAAGATAATGATGATAAAGCTTAAAATATTGCTTGCTGAGTTGCTGTAATTTTTGAGAAATGAGTAAAACAATGTCACGAAATAATTTGTTAATAACTCCTAAAGAGCCTTAAGACTAGTCCTAAGAGTAAAGGGCTTTCTTTGTGAAATCGATCCCAGCAGCCTTCCATAAATCATTTGTGACATTTGCTGCTCGTCCACCCGATACTCCACATTTCTGTTGGTAGAAACACGACCCAACCCGGTAGAAGTAGTTTTTTCCACGAACGGCATGATGTGAAAACGCCCCAATCGACAGAACGAGAAGAACCTTCGTCGCGCACATGGGCTGCCGAGCCATGACATTTCAGATTTCATGGTGTTAGGTAGTTACCTACAGTCATGGTAACCAGGGAGACGAGGTAGTAATCGGTGTTTGATAAGTACCTATACTTTCGCTGACCCTTTGCTGTGGTTAACTACTAACAGAAATGTGGAGTATCGGGTGGCTCATCATCTGACAAACGCCATACATTTGGATCATGCGATTCTGACAAACGTTCTTCAGTCCAAGCTCGGATCTTACAATACAATACAATAATCTTTATCTTAATGGTGGTTTGCAATCAAAGATTATAAGTGCGTTCGATTAGCTTCCCTGGGTCTATCTACCATGCGGTGCTCACCCGGGTGAGCCCCTGGCAAGAGCTAAACGAACGACCAGTCACCGCTCTAGTATTGACGTCATGCACCTGGGGCCAGCCCCAAGTGACCCACTCCACAAGCAGGGCACTGGGGGCTGACCCGGGTGAGCCCCTGGAATGACGTCAAAGCTATTCGAACGCACCGGGGTCGACCCAGGGAAGCTAAACGAATGCACCCATTAGAGCACCGAAGATTATAGAGCGCCGAAGCTGAAGCTTTATCCATTGTTGAACGTGAAATATGCATGGGTACCATTTCAGCAAGTGAATGTTTTGTTTCCAATTGATAGGAATGGTCATTGTCTGCGCTGATCTGCACTGATCTATTGTTGTATCAAAATGGCGCCCAGTGGGATTTCACATTTCAGCCCGAGTTCCGAATCTTGCGCCATTGGCGCTCTATAATCTTTGTTTGAAATTGTCTAACAAAGAGTTGTCATCCAACGCACTCCCTACTGGCTCAGTTGTTTTGTCCCGATGATGCACGAGTTATTAATTAATTTGGCGCAGTTTCAAGAATATCTGAGTTGTTTGTCAAGTTTCTTGAAATGGGCGGAGCTGGGAAATTCGGTAATAGACCTTTCCTTTGCAACGTCACAGCTCGAGTTTTTGCCAACCCAGTTTGCAAAATATGGAAAGCCATAAATGCAAATCAAGAATCGATCGCCACTGTTTGTAACAATGCTACTAAATTAATAAAACATTGCGTTGGTTTTGTTAAAAACAAAACAACTAATGATGAGAGGTATTTTATTTAAATGAAAGTTTGCAGAAAATGTTGAATTTTGTTAAAACATCTTTTAATACGATTAAGTGTTTAAAGCCATTGTACACTTTCGGTACAGAAAAAATAATAAAAAGTTCACAGATTTACAAATAACTTACTATACTATTCCATGAAATGCTTTACTTTTTGAGAAAACATTAAAACAATATCAATTCTCGATATCGATTTATTTTAAACACATGTCATGACACGGCGAAACGTGCGGAAGCAAGGGTGGGTTTTTTCGTTATTTTCTCCCGACTCCGATGACCGATTGAGCCTAAATTTTCACAGGTTTGTTATTTTATATAGAAGTTGTAATACACGAAGTGTGGGCAGTGGACAATACTGTTTACCAAAAGTGTCCAATGGCTTTAACCAACATTTGGCCGACCATGCCAACCAAGGTGGTTTGTTTGTCACCAAAAGAAAGGTCTATACACAGGGTGAAAGGCATGCTGCCGTGATCACTTGCAATGTGCATTGTGTTACGTAAACGGTACGTCCTTAGCCCACGATGGGCGATTGAACCTATAGCTACACATAATAGAATCACCCGTGAAAAGCTGACGGTGATAGCGAAATGTGACATTAATTCGTCGAGAGCTAATGCAAGTAGAAGCAGTGCTGACCGGAGTACCCGAGTGCCCAGCGATGATTTTCGACAGAGACTTTATGGTACGTATAATATTGGTTCTTGCTTATGGAAATATAATTTATACGTCGACGTTTAGCAGGTTTGCTTGTAGGCACCTTTTCACTCATTTTTACAAAAAGGGATATCTCATTGAGGTAAATTAGACACTATATTATTTCATATCGAGTGAAAAAGTGGTGGCGCCATACGGAAAGTTATCCCTTAAAAAATACTGAGCAAAAGAAAGTATATAGATTATTTTGTTTTATATTACAGAAAGAGCAATGATTTAAAAACATGAAGTTGTATAAAGCCGGCACAACGGTGATCTTGCAATATTTCTTAATTTTCCATCTACTTTTGAAATGTTTGTTTGTATGCATAATTGTGGGCCCACTGTATTGTGTCCAGTGTGTTATACTTCTCGTTCGCCTTTACCTGTCTTTTTATGTGTGTTTTTAGCCTTCTATTAGAGAAAGACTGTGCTATGGGGTCAAAACGATGTCGGGCCAATAACTTTTTACGTGCTTAAAAATGGCTAATTAATGACAACACAGCACGCATTAACAGATGTATAAGTATATGCTGAATTTGCATAAAGACTTTTATTTAGTTTTATAAGCACTGTGTACTCGGATGCCTTCCCAAGTTCTGTGAAGAAAACAAATCACAGGCATTACCCGTGAAGTATACATGTAATTTTGTTCACAGAAATCCGGGAATTTATTGAGTATACAGTGCTCACAGTACACCCTTCGTATATAGAATAATAGGTGTAAATCAGTGTAAATAGCACCAACTTTCCTTAACGATGGTTTTTTACACTACCATAATAGTACATATCAGAATCCCCTTTGACATTCTCTTAAGAATTCTTGAGATTACCAGAATGGCAAAAGGGGTATCACCACGGCACATATTGAGCACTCGAATTGTCCATCACTGCATAAACAAGTTGTTAAGGGATTATCATTCAGCCCTTTGAACGCTTGAGTGCGTTTATCGGCCATACTACCTTTTCTTCGCATGTCCTTCGGCCATGGAGGTAGCTACCTCCATGTTTCGGCGATCTTTTATTATTTTGGTGTAGGCCTAGCTAGGTTTTCAACGATCACGATTCGCGCCGATCTGGACACCATAAAATTTCTTCAATGATAAAAGCAGGACTACCAACAAAATTTCCGTTTATTGCATATGGCTTGTTGCTGGTGTTCAGCTGTTGTTGGCTTATCCTGAAAATCGCGTGGACATTTTGGTTGGTAGTCCTGTTTTTATCAAGGAAGAAATTTCATGCTAAGCAGATTTTTGTGCTTAGCAGCTCTATGAAATTGGGTCCAGATCTTGAGTTAAGTCGTGGCAACCGTGTTGATTGGAACCTTTTGGAATGTTCAAAATGTTTCTACAACCATCATGATTAGTTTTCAATCAAGGTTTTCAAAGATAGTATAATGCGCTTCATTCTGCGATTTAGTAGACTTGAAGAGAGCACAGTTATCATTACTGACAATTTGCTGTTTGCTTGTATTTTTGTTACAGGCAGTGGACACTATTGGTAATTACTCAAAATAAGTATTAGCATAAAACCTTACTTGCGAGCAACGGGGAGCTGTTGATAGTAAAACACATTGTGAGAAACGGTTCCCTCTGAAGTAACGTAGTTTTCGAGAAAGAAGTATTTTTCCACGAATTTGATTTCGAGACCTCGTCGGAATTAGATTTTGAGGTCTCGAAATCAAGCATCTGATGAAAGCACACAGCTTCGTGTTACAAGGGTGTTTTTTCTTTCATTATTATCTCGCAACTTTGACGACCCATTGAGCTCAAATTATCACAGCTTTGTTATTGTATGCATATGTTGAGATACACCAAGTGAGAAGACTAGTCTTTGACAATAATAGCGTCCAGTGTCTTTAAAGACAGTGGACACTATTGGTTATTGTTCAAGACCAGCCTTCTCACTTGGTGTATCTCAACATATATGCATAAAATAACAAACCTGTGAAAATTTGAGCTCAATCGGTCGTCGAAGTTGTGAGATAATAATGAAAGAAAAAACACCCTTGTCACACGAAGTTGTGTGCGTTTAGATGGTTGATTTCGAGACCTCAAGTTCTAAATCTGAGGTCTCGAAATCAAATTCGTTGAAAATTACATCTTTCTCGAAAACTTTGTCACTTCAGAGGGAGCCGTTTCTCACAATGTTTTATACTGTCAACCTCTCCCCATTACTCATCACCAAGTAAGGTTTTATGCGAATAATTATTTTGAGTAATTACCAATAGTGTCCACTGCCTTTAATAGCTCTTTAGAGATGCCCCCAAAGGGTATCATAGGCGAGAATGGAAAGGGCAAACGTGGAATTTCAGAAATGGACAACATTAGTTCCACGATCAGCTACGAATTGCCAATCGTGGTGTTCGTAACGGATCGCTCGACATTGGGAACCTAGCATTAGCAGTGACCACTGGAAGTCCAACATAATCGAATACAAAACCCGCATTGCTCAGTGTTTATTCAAACTAAAGCAGGGACCAGAATTGTACTGTTCTCAAGAATTCGCATGTGCTGCCACGCACCTAAAGCCGGCCCCAAGTCGACCTTGCGTCAACAAAAAACAGCCGGCGACTGACTTTTCAGGATCACACTGCGCTTGAGCTAAGGCAATCTGGAACTTTTCAGTTGGCAATTGTTTACAACCTGAGCGTAAACTGCGATGATTTTAAGACAATCTGAAACAGTCGCCGCTCGAAAAAAAAAATACAGTCGCAAGAGTCAACGATTTCAACATGTACGACGTGATCCCATTGGTCGGCATCCAATCGCAGGCTCACGGTTTCTCAGTCGTTGTGACCTACCTGAGCATATTTTGTCTGCGCGTTGCCGGTGTGGCGGTCTCGGAGCTCCGGCGTACTCAGAGCTCCAGGTTACCAAATACGGTAGTATTACGTCATGCCGTGCCTGCGCACACCAAGCGTAAGTAGTCGATTTTAGCGCCGTGCCGAGTCGACTGACTGCTTTGCTGTACACTCTCGTAGCTGTCACGGCGGCGCCCATATCGTGTGGTGAACGAGTTGGAGCATGGAGGTTGGAGCGTATGCGACAGATGTGAAAAAGTAATCCCGTAATAACGTATTTAAGGAGTGCTATACGGAAGGGTCGTCTGAAAACCAAAAGAGGGTAGTGGTGGTCAAGGCTACAGTGCTGATCCAGTGACCTCGTAAATCATCTTTAAATAAGTGATTAAACAATTGCATTGGCCTCAATGAATACGAGGAAGTGAAGTAGTATGGCTCAGTCATTTTCCTGTCCAACCCGAATCAGAAGAAAATATAAATAAATAAAAACCATTACATTGGTTTATAATGGTTGTCCGTTATAATGGATTGTCCGAAAGTACCACATAAACAAGTATTTGAGGAGCGGGAATTACAAAAAAGGTTCTTCTGAAAGCCAGGAAGGGGTTTAGGTTTGCCCCTCGAAAAAGCACTCGTACGATAACAAAACAGGTCTCGAAGATTTATTCGCGGCGGTAGGGTGAGGTATCGTATAGCATGCAGAGCACCGGAGACTCACCCCGCAACGACAGCATGCTACGTCGTTTTGGAGAGCTTGGCACGCCAGAGATCCGAGACCGTAATTACTGCGTGCCGAATTCCCCGGTGACGTCACCCGGAGCTCTGAGTACGCCGGAGCTCTGAGGCCGCCACACCGGCGACAGTTTGTTGCGGGCGCAAGATATCGTAGGAAGACATGAGGTCGGCTTAATAAGTAAAACACTTTCCCATCCAACACTCTCTAGGTCTTGATTATACTCTATCTCAAATCACCCAGTCTGAATTTTGTATATGTTATTTATCTTTCTAGATTCTGAAGTCCCTTCATCTATGTTTTGTGGTATAAAAGTTCGGTTTGCGACGTTTGCAAATATCCGTTTAGGTTTCAGTCATGAACTTTCTCAAGTACTTCGTCGTCGTCTTAGTCTCGGCAAGGATACCATTATCACAGTTGAGTACCGAGTCTGTTTTTTTTTTATTGATTTGGAGTTATGTTATTCCGTTTATTCAACAATTTCATCAGCAAAGGCATACATCAATAAACATAACTATGAGATGGTTGTCGCTATGAAGGTAGTTTGGATGAAAAAAAGTGATATTGGGGGGGGGGGGGGTCATGTTTTATAGACATATGGGCAAATACATTGGGTTACCAACGATGAACAACCCATTAATGTGTCTGAACAGAAGAAAAAACTATCTGATTATAGTTTGGAGAGAAACGGGATCCCGATTTTGTTTATTTTTAAAAAATTTATATAAACGTATGTACAGCGTTATTTTTCTTAATTCTTTATTATAGAGCTAAAAACTTGACCAAGTTCGACCTGCTTCTTGCAATGCTTGAAAACCAGTTTTAATGTTATTTAGGTAAACCATATTTCCAACCCATTGTTTGCATTTTTACGGAAGTGTATGTCCGCCACATGAATTTGTTTTCTTTTTCTCACTCATCGTGTACGTATACGATGACTTCTATACGCACACGATAGGTGATCCCATTTTTTAAAACTTCATATGGCAGCAAAACGCTTCCGTACATTTTAAACATTTCATTTTGTAACAATTTCTTGTAGGTGTACAATCTGTGGTTACACCTGTCAACAAAGCTATACGACTGATTGTGGCTTCGCTGGATGGTCAAGTTGTACTCGTTACAGGTTTGTTTGCATGTTGGGTCAGGGACATTTTGGTCTGAACATTTTAACCTTTTATCTAAGCCACGTTCGAGTTAGACTTGATTCAAGCCCCATTCTCGTGTGAGAGGTCCCCGTAAGCATATCACACCCCAACTTACTATAAAACGACCCGTGGCATACAATACAGTGCGCGCTCGCCGTCATAATGTGGTCCCGAGAACAGAGCATTACAAAACAGTAGTTTCCTTGGGATGGCACGGGATTGGGACTTGAGTCAAGCCTACATTCGACTGGGCGGATAGGATTGCGGCTACGGCTACTGTTGCTAAGGGTGTCGATAAAAACATCATATCCAATGCAACGTATGATGACGCGGAAAATCCAGGCATAGCCGTAGCACTAGCCACCAAGTCGGATCGGCGTACAAACTGCACACATTTTCAATAGCTCCCTTGCACTTGGCCGCCAGCATTGTAGTCTTGGCCCCAAACGTCACTAATCGAAAGCGGATACCACGCTCAGTTGTAATTTGCTACAGCAAGCACTCCTCACCAGCCTTGTGCCAAGACTACCAACGTTGCTGAGGTCTACACACAACCCCCAGCCAATCATAAGTCTTCATTGAGTTTTTGAGCAACTGGCCTGCGAGACCATTTATTGCAAGAGCCGCGTCACACTGCAGCGGTAACGAAAACGATACGATCACGACGCAAAGAGAGCGCATTTTATTGGTTGAAATGCTCCACGCAGAATACACCCAAGCTTATTCAACCAATCGAGGGCGTGCATCTTTAAAGGCAGTGGACACTATTGGTAATTACTCAAAATAATTATTAGCATAAAACCTTTCTTGGTGACGAGTAATGGGGAGAGGTTGATGGTTTAAAACAATGTGAGAAACGGCTCCCTCTGAAGTGCCATAGTTTTCGAGAAAGAAGTAATTTTCTACGAATTTGATTTCGAGACCTCAGATTTAGAATTTGAGGCCTTGAAACCAACCATCTAAACGCACACAACTTCGTGTGACAAGGGTGTTTTTTTCTTTCATTATTATCTCGCAACTTCGATGACTGATTGAGCTCAAATTTTCACAGGTTTGTTATTTTGTTTGTTGAGATACAGCAAGTGGTAAGACTGGTCTTTGACAATACCAATAGTGTCCAGTGTCTTTAAGAGCTTTGTTTTATGGGGGAGGGGCAGCAGTGGCAAAAGCCACCACTTCCCTCTTTTAGGTTCATTTTCTTATAGAGTTATGATCTGTGTAACTTGCGGCTAAGTTTTCACCACTTGCTGAAGACCCAAAAAGGGTCTAAAAGAGAAACTAAGTAATTCAACGTGGCTAAGTGTTCGAATACGTGCGCGATTTGCATAGTTTATGGCGATTGGCAGTACGATCAGGGCCCAATTTCATGGCTCTGCTTACCGCCGAATTCTGCGCTTACGATCGCGATTCTCCGCTTACGTGCAAGCGCCGAATTTCTGCGCTAGCCTTATAAGCGTAGAATGCCTTTAGTAGCGTGAAGAACGCACGCGCAGAAGCCCAAATTCGCCGCTAACCCGTGAAATACGCTTGCCGTAAGCACAGAATTCCCTGCTTCCGTAAGCGCCGATTATGTGCTTACGGTAAGCAGAGCCATGAAATTGGGCCCAGATGTATACATGTAAACAATAATATCACCATGTCATGTTGAAAGATGTACACAAAAAAATCAAATTAGAATATTTAATTTGTGCAATAGTTTCACATCGAGCATGCGTGAGTTCATATTGAAATTATAGTTATATTTAATTTATAATTACTGTGATTAAAGTTAAGATTACATGACTTTGTTAGCATTAAATGTTAGTGATTTATGAGAATAGGCGGTCTATACGCCTCTCAATGCCAAACCCGAAACGAGGCGATGGGCGCAGCCACTTCAAGTGATAGAGGACTTGGCCGGCTCATACCCTCAATTTGGGTAAGAATTATGACGTCATGCGTAAATATTAAGAAAGGCGTATTTGTTGGTGGAGTTTAGGTTTTGTTTGTCTGAGCCCCGTGGCCGATTTCACAAAGCAATACATTCTTCATAAGCTATTTCCATAGTGATTTTGTGATGTAACTTGACTGACACTTAACTAATAAACAATCACGATCGAATTGGAGTTACGATCAATCTTAGGTCTTTGTGAAATAAGTACCTGGATGTAGTACCTGTACCTGGATGTGAAATACCAATAAATTGATAGTAATTGAAATGTCATTAATTTTTTGTGGGTGCATATTTTTGCAAGAGCTGACCATTGTGATTGGTTGGCTTGCCGTGTCACGGTAAGGTTCGCTACCCATGCGACTACCCAAACTACACGTACACCGAACACAATCCGTAAAATTAAATGGGAAGTTGCTATCACGCGTTCGTAAAAAAAAAGTTCAATTGTGTTTAAGGCTTTTGTTGAGAATAACAGGCCTTTTTGTTATAGTCAAATTTCGTGCGTGTCTAAAAGGTGACGTTGTCAGAGCACAACTTGCTTGCGAGATCGTTTGTCAGCAGTCACTCACTTGACTAACGAATGTTGGTCGGGCAGGGCGTACGTTTCTAATCATCGAACAACCGCTTGGATTATTGAAAGATAAAAGGCTGTAAAATGGTGGACGGTGTGTGGATTTAGCAAGCCAGAAGAAGAAATAACCAACTACATTAATAGGTAAGACATTTTAATACAACTTTTTGGGGGAATGCGAAACAAAAAGTTTTTTTTTTATGTACGGTAGGGTATAAACAAAAACACACATTTGAAGTTTATTACATAAGTTTATTAAGTTAATAATTGTGTAGTTTATGAAGAAAGCAAATATCGCGGTGCAGTTAAAGCGGACATTAAAAATGGTTTTAAAAAATGAATGCAAGAGTCATACAAGGAATTATAATAGGCAGGTTTAGTTAGCGTAAGGTCATTACAACAAATACATAACAACAATTAAACACCTCTTTACATTTTGAACATTTGATGATTCCGTTTATTTAAGTTTGATTGTAACGAGTATAAAACAAATAACCCCCTTTTATTGGGGCTTTATTCTACATGGAATGATGTTAATAGGTTAAATAATGTTTTCGATAACCTGCTTCAAGACGAGCCGAAACAATTTTAGCCATAAGGAAATTTTCTTGTGTTTTAATTAACAGGTGCGAATTAGGACCCGGTACATCATGGTCGATGTCACGTTTTTGATTATATTCTTGGCGCTTAAATTGGCTGATGTTCAGTGAGTACAGAACATATTCTCCAAATATTATTGGCTAATATTTACAGCGGCAATTTATTACAGTTTTTACTTAAAGACACTGTTGCTGGCAGTGTAACCAGTTTTTGTTTCTTACCAATTCTGTAACCTTTCTTCAAACAAATTGAAACCAAAAACAACTCACGCGTAAAGCAACACAAAATGTCATAACATAAGATTATCATACCCAGGCAAATACCTATAACTAATACGAGCCTGGGAATGTTTTTGATATGGCTCCAGGAAGTATTAACAAATAAACATATCAAACACTAAAAAGGTAAAACGAAACTTAACTGGACATTAAGTGTTTGTCAACAAACATAAAGCTGTTCCGTGTTGTTTTACTTCGAATTAGCCCTTCGAAGTTAAAAGTGTATCTGACTTCGAGATAGAAGACTTGTTGACCTTTGACAAACCCTTATTTTACTTTAGTGTGCATCCGTGAACCCTGAACCGTGTCTTCATTTTGACACTGACTCTTGCAGTAATTTTAAATATGAAATAAAGGTCAAAGTGTGGCTCTCAAATATGTATCATAGACATAGTGGCACATATATCGGGTTACCAATGATGCTCAACCCTAAAATGTGCTTAAAAAGGCAAACAACTCTCTGGAGAAACGGGATACTGATTTTGTTAATAAGTGTTATTTTTAGAGCTAAAAACTTGACCAAATTAGACCTTCTTCTCGCAATGCTTGAAACCCAGTTTCACTGCTATTAAGGTGACATTATTTTAAACACATTTTAAGCATTATATTTTGTAAACATTTCTTGTAGGTGTGATGTATGTAGCTACACTTGTCCACAACGCTATACGACTAGTTGTGGCACATTTGGATGGTCGAGGTGTACTCGTTACAGGTTTGTTTGATTGTTGCGTCCGCGGCATTTGGTCTAAACATTTAAGATTTTAAAGTCACAATCGAGTTTTCCTTGATGTCTATGTTTTTATAGGGCTTCTCGACGTGTGCTCAGACGCTTTTCAATGTAGGTACTTACATTTTATGTTTAATGTCTTGTAGTTTTAAAAGCACTGGACACTATTGAAAATTACTCGAAATAATTATTTGTCAGCATAAAAGCTTACTTGGTAACAAACAATGGAGAGCTGTGGATTAGTATAAAACATTGTGAGATACGGCTCCCTCTGAAGTAACGTAGTTTTCGAGAAAGAAGTAATTTTCCAATAACATATTTTAATTTGATTCCAAGACCTCAGAATTAGATTTTGAGGTCTCGAAATCAAGCATCTGAAAGCAGACAAGTTTGTGTGACAAGGATGTTTCTTCTTCCATCATTATCTCGCAACTTCGACGACCAATTGAGCTCAAATTTTCACAGGTTTGTTATTTTGTGCTTTATGTTGAGATACACGAAGTGATAAGACCGGTCTTTGACAAAAATACCAATTGTGGCCAGTATCTTTAAGCTAGACGCCACTTTGGGTAACAAATTACTACTGACAATTGGATATGAACATTGTAAAAAGACGACCAATTCGTCATGCAGGGCCATAATCAGCTGAAACACCATGCCAATCAATCTACTTGATTATTAATTAATAACTATTTCGTGACATGGTAATGAAATAAGTTAGATAACATATTGAATACCAAAACAATGGCGGATGCAGCTGAGTTTTCGTATTCCGTTAAAGGGACGTTGTAGCCTATTGGTAATCACTGTTACAAATAATTGCAAGACAAACATTTTGGTTAGAAGCCTACAGCAGCTTTCGAAAGAAATATTTACATTCGAAATAAAATGTGGTTGTGTAAAAAGATAATGTTTCATGCCCCCAAACTTGAACCTGAGAATCGGATCGTGTTTTCCTGTTATGGATTATTTTTGTTCGCTCCCGATTTTCGACGATATCTACAAACAAAAACAAAACGCAACATAACAATCGAATTGTTATAAAATACAAAGGGCTGCTTTGCCTTTAATCATCACTGTATCCTATAGTACTGTTCATTGAATAATTGGAACGTTTAAACTGAGAATTATTTATTACAGGCTGAATTAGGAATGTACATTACAGCTAAACTGGAAAAAGGAAATGGTCGAATAAAATGTATCTTTGTTTTATGTTGTTTCCTAACATTGTGTTTCTATTTGTGCACACTTCGTATATGTATTATTAAGGCTTGCATTCGTCTAACGCCGCAATACAGGTTATTATCTTTTGCCAAACAGATTGTCTGTGCCGAAAACTTTGAGGTCGTTCAGCCCAGACACAGTACTAAAGTTAGCATTGACATCTTAAAACCAAAGATAAACCGTATCGGGTTTACTCAAAGTACTGTCTGAACGCAGGGGATTTTTTACAACCACCCCCGCTGCTCGTAAAAGTTAAACCGGTTCGGGTCTAACATACCCTTTGAGTGCCATAAGCTCTACGACTATAACCATATAAAAATAAAAGATTAAAACAAAAGAAAAAATGATCATTATAGCCTACAGCTTGGATTCCCTAAGTGATTTCGAAAGTACTTTAAATAACGTTTATTTATAAATACAACGGTATTAAAAATTCCGTATATCTTGCGTTCGATTAGCTTCCCTGGATCGACTCCGTGGTGCTCACTCGGGTGAGCCCCTGACAAGAGCTAATAGAACGACCCCACTCGCCCTCTAGTGGTTACGTCATGCACCTCGGGTCACCCCAAGTGACCCACTCCATAAGCGGGGCACTTGGGGCTGACCCGGGTGAGCCCCTGGAATGACGTCAAAGCTATTCGAACGTACAGACAGGGGGCAAACCGGGGTCGACCCAGGGAAGCTAAGCGAACGCACCCATTATTAACTTCATGTTATGGCCGATTTTAAAACTGCATTTCTTAAAGCTTGTATACAGTCCATTTCAGCTAATAAAACTGCAATTAAAACGGCTGATATGTATATTTCAGGTAAATTTGTACGTGTTTTTTTTTGTTAAATGTAAAATTATATTTTTTATAATTGTATGTATATTTTATAATTTTGTTGGTTTAATCGAAGGCGTTGTATTCCTTAAATTCAATTGTTGGTGCATCTTTTTACGGGATGAATAATCTGCAAAATCTACACTTGAATTCTTACCGTTTATAGTGTGATGTCTTATGCACTGAATTGCAGAATATTGACCCCTTTTCATACTTTTTGCTTAATTTGCAGAGGTATTACCTGCTATAAGTGTTGTGATGGATGGCAGGGGGACGTTGGTGATGACTGTCCCACCCGTAAGTTAAACTGAAATGTTCAGTTCTTTCTTTGTTTATTCATTGATTGAATGAAATGGTTTATTTATTAAAAATCAAATTAGATAAAAACAGCTCAAATGCTGATACAATAAAAGTTGTAAAAATTACATCGATAAAGCTACATTAGAGAGAATAGACCAATATCATGGTGCAGCCATCTTGAATCTCTCCCATTGATATCAATGTTACCAAACCGAGGCTGGAAGAACAAAATAGTCTGGTTCCTAATTGCAAAATGTTTATTAGCATTCATTATTGTTATTGCATACGAGGAACGTGACCAAGATGGAGGTAGCATCATAAAGGTCTTATGGGTGAACACAATACGACAGGGTTTAAAAAATATAGATAATAAAAAGAGATGGCAAAAAATATGAACAAGTACAACAACGAAAGTAATTGAAACTAATTTAAAATGTACCTGAATAGAACAACAAATAGATCAAAAAGGTTTGTCAATTAGAAGAACAATTAAGTAAATTAATTAATTAATGTTAAACCGAAGTCATTATGATTGAACTGTCATTTTAGAAGTGCAATTTAATGTTTATTCTTATGTATAGCTATGTTTGTTGTAGCTTGGGTCCTTCCTATCGTTTGAGGGTGCCGATACATTGTAGCTCATTCTCGACAAGCTATGCTTTTTTAATGGACCACTCTACTTTCAAGATTGGTTGTATATCCCCCCCTGTCTTTTATGTACGTTTTCACATGGTTTAATACTGTTCACACTTCTGTTTGGAATTGGAAACAAAGTCAAGTTTCTTGTTCTCAATCTCATCAGTATAAACTTCAGTCAGCAAAAGTTGTCGTGTAACCTGTATCTTTTTTTAAACTCTTCCCTTTGCAACAACGCTATGCTAATATTGACAAAAAAATTAACATTGTTTGATAACTACCTTTTAGTTAGTAAGAAGAAGGGGAAAATGGAATTGGATAGGTCTAGTGACAATTTACCTTTAGGTTAATCTATTTAATACGGGCTTGACCAGTGGTATCCATCCCCCTTCTTTATTTTAGCAATATGTTTTGGATCTACCACTTGTCAGAACGGAGGTACTTGCACCAATCCTGATTATTGCAGTAATTGTAATCGCGGCTACTACTCACCGCGCTGTAATTGTAAGTACAAAATGGTGTTTTACTTGTGCATTAAAGGAACACGTTGCCTTGGATCGGACGAGTTGGTCTATAAAAAGCGTTTGTAACCGTTTTTTCAAAATGCATATGGTTGGAAAGATGTTTTAAAAGTAGAATACAATGATCCACACAAATTTGCCCCAAAATTGCGTGTTTTTCCCTTTACTGTGCGAACTAACACGGTCGGCCATTTCTGAAAAAGCAAGTGCCTGTCTTTATCCTTGAGGGTAAATTCAAGGATAAAGACAGGGGACATCGAGATTTCCCCATAATATTGGCACTGTATGACCTCTTGGTGGCGCACTGTATTCGATATGGTATCCATAGACCTTTTCGCAAATACTGGGGCGCGCGCGTAAAGCTTGGAATTAGGTGCATTATGGTCTAGCTGGTATCCAAATTTGATTCATATCTATCCCACAATGCACATCATTCAACAGTCTGCGCTTGCGCATTGGTATTTGCGATAAGGTCTATAGACCTTATCGCAAATACCAATGCGCACGCGCAGACTGTTGAATGAGGTGCATTGTGGGATATATATGGATCAAATTTGGATACCAGCAAGACCACAATGCACCTAATTCCTAGCTTTACGCGCGCGCCCCGGTATTTGCGAAAAGGTCTATAGCCTGCCTGCCTGCTAGGTCGTCTCATAGTCATAGCCAATGCACTGACGTCCTGGGTATAATAAAGCTTCTGTCAGACACAATTTGGACTACAATTTGTTCATATTTTTGCCTGATTTGATATCACAATTTCCTGGATGAGCAATTTGCATGGATGACATTATGTCCGAAAATAAATTTGAGTTCCTAACGCCAACGGAGGAGTCCAAAAACTCCAACCTTTGGCTACAGACTGCAGTGATAACTTAACTATTTTGAGGAATAAAGGATGCCACTGTACTGTAACCATGGAGGTAGAAGTAAACTGTTTCGTGGAATTCTTCGTGGACTAATGTAATTCATTAGTGTTTTCATCATAAATTTCGTTTGTGAAGTGTGTACACAGATTGACAACTGTCTGGCAGGGTTCTGCACTAATATCTATGATCAGAAATGTGACAACTGCGACGGTGAATATGGCGCAAGTTTTGGTTACGCCTACAAGAAGTCAGACGACCAGACACAATGCAACAGTGAGTAAAAACTCCCACCATAACATCCTCCTTTATACTACTTATGGTTTAAAGGAACACGTTGCCTTGGATCGGTCGAGTTGGTCTTTGAAAAGCGTTTGTAACTGTTTTTTATAAAATGCATATGATTAGAAAGATGTTGTAAAAGTAGAATACAATGATCCACACAAACAAGCCTCGAAATTGCGTGGTTTTCCTTTTACCTCGTCGACTAACACGGTCGGCCATTTATGGGAGTCAAATTTTTGACTCCCATAAATGGCCGACCGTGTTAGTTCGCGCAGTAAATGGAAAACCACGCAATTTCGAGGCAAACTTGTGTGGATAATTGTATTCTACTTTTAAAACATCTTTCCAACCATATGCATTTTATTTAAAACGGTTACAAACGCTCAGTTATAGACCAACTCGTCCGATCCAAGGCAACGTGTCCCTTTAATGGGTAGAGTGTTTTGAATTGAAGTCATTACACAAAGGGCCTAGACTTAGAGGTGTTCAAATGTTTTTTTTTTTAGACCAGCCAGATGAACTGAAATGTCAGATCGTATTCACGTATGGGTCACTCATACGATCTTAAGATCTTAATAGATGGATTGCAGTACGTGCCAACGACCGCCATCTTTAAAGTATTAACAAGGGAAAAGTGCAAGCGCAGCGTGTACTCGCGTGCACATTTCCCTTGTTATCAAAGATGGCGGTCGATGACGCGTACTGCAATCCATCTATTGCATGGAGCTGCTCAATCGAAATACACTGTGCTATTGGCAATACTAACTACATATAAAATGTTCACTTTTATATTTAATGCAGGTTTCTGTCATATGTGTATACCCAACGGGTTTAAGAATTATACCCAGGGGTCCGAGTTAGTTCTGACCCGCAAGTTATCAAAGTGTGGACCATAAACCAATCAGAGATTTGTTTTCAGGATTCAGGAATATTTACTGAACTGAAGTACTTACACTTAAAATCTTGTTTTCAAAACTATTTCCTCACAGAGCAATGTTCATGGAGGACAGACAGCAACGCCTGCTACCCGGGGTCCTGCACGAATGCAGTGTGTACTTGTACCGCTGGGTTTTCTGGAACTGACTGTAGAACAAGTGAGTGAATATTGATATCGATGTAAAATGTTTAACGTTTTGTAAGTGTAACCCGGAAAATGGGTACACTTAGAAAATAAATGAATAAAACTAATAAAGCTAGAGGGATTGCAGTGACGACCGAAGATCTAAATGACGAGTCGCAGATTTTCCTTAAATAACTGGGGCAAGTACACTAAATTTTGCACTGAAACAACACTATGAACTTTTAATTAAACTTTGACCACTGATGTTCGAACAATCCAGAAGAATTTACTTTAAGCCAGAGCAAATGTTAACTCCAGATTAAACTCAAAAAAAAAAAAAAAAAAAAAAGTAAAAAAACCCAACACAGCACTAATAGCGAATTACTCTCTAAGCACAATCAAACAAATAATGAATAGCCTGTAAATACAAAGAACAAAATGTAAAAGAAATGATTAAAGATCAGGTTACAAATAAACATTAACAAAATATGCATTTCCAATTATACTATGCACCTTACACTCTTCCTGTACAAAACTATACTGAGAAAACTTAAGAGAAAATCATCTTTCCAAGACACCTCAAAAATCTAAATAACAAAGGAACTGTTTACTGTGGCAGGGGATTAAGTAATACAACCAGCCATAAACTTGAAGAAGCTACACAACCCTATGGAACTCATTTGGTATGCAAATCCCCAAAATAAACATCTTGAGAAGAATGAGAAATGCACAGGCAACATGGTCCAAAAGAAAAATCAGGTTTCTACATAAAAAACACAGCATCAAACCTCTGTTTAAAGTTAGTATAAAACAGTCCTAAAAAAAGTCAGTCAAGTAAATCCAGACTAATATCATACAGAAATTCCTCTTCATTATCAACTTATCCCAAAACCATTGACACAGTAAATAAAATCCAGTCACAAGTGTTAACACTTGATGCAAAAGTTTGGTCAAGGTACTGATTAAAGTGCCTCCAAACTAAACAAGGAAAATGACATAAAAACACTGGTCTTTAGCAAAGTGACTTTAGGAATAATAATTAGTTTCAAAAAGTTTCATAACCTTCAACAGTAACCTTTATGCAATGTGAACAAGGCTTCACTTAGTTGAAATAAACTTTATTTGGAAACCTACCAAAGGCAAAATAATAGTTTCCATACTCTAAAAGGTTTATCTCAACAAAAACAAAAATAATGCACAAAAGGTAAATATGTACATAGAATAGACATTGCATAAAATAAGTAAAGAAATGAAAACTCACCAGAATTATTGAGCAAACAGGGAAATACAGCAACTTGATGTCCAAACTTTTAAGAATTTTGGAGGACACAAGAGGAAACTTGAAATTGGATCTGTCCTCAACGCTGTATCGCTGCTCACTGACCCACACTAGCACATGTGGCCAGTGGAACACAAAGCAATAGACTGGTGCGCCTCGCATCATTAATTAAGTAAAAAGTAAACTAAGTCAAGGAACTATGCAGGGGTGCCACTCCTATAAAATCAGTAACTTTAGGGGAACCACTTTGGCTAAGAAGGGCGAGTAGCCTGTCGAAACATGTTGGCTGCAATTGTAGGCATGGGTCAAAATTTCAACGTGCGATGCCCAATTCACCTTCTTCCCTGGATCAAGGGTGCCGAGCATCGATAAAAGAGTTCGGTTAAACCTTTCTGTCATTCCGTTGCCTTGGGGATGGTAGGGCGTTGTCTTGCTCTTTGACACTCCCATAACTGCACAAAATTGACGGATTACTTCAGACTCAAAACATTTCCCTTGGTCGGAATGCAGTCGCTCTGGAATACCGTAGTTCGAAATGTATCTCTCCCACAATACTCGTGCCACCGTCGTCGCTTTCTGGTCTCTTGTTGGGTATGCTTTGGCATAACGAGTGAAGTGGTCCGTTACAACCAGTAAGTGTTCATACCGCCAGCCGACTTCTCAAGACACAGGAAATCGATGCAGACTAGTTCTCCTGGACGACTTGTACGAATACTCTGCAACCCAGCGCTCCGTCTTCCTTCTGGACGTTTACGCAAAGTGCAACGTTCACAGGTTTGTATGTAAGTCTTCACGTCACAGTATGCACCAGGCCAGTAGAAACGTTTCCTCACTGATCGTAGAGTCTTCTGGAATCCAAGGTGTCCCATCTCGTCATGGAGTTTCTTCAGGATTGTCTTATGTAGTGACCGAGGTAGAACTGGGATGTAATGTACGTCATTACCTTCTCTGTTTCCATAGACCAGCAGTCCCCCCTTTTCCTGAAGATGGTCCCATGAACGAAGCAGTCTCTGAACATCTTTTTCTTCACGGTTGGTTTGTCTTTGACTCAACTTGCTACGTCTGGTTGTTTTGAGATGTAGTACGCGACTGATACCTTCATCTTCCTGTTGAGCTTTCCGAAGTTTCCCGTCATCTTGAATAGTACTGGTTCCATACATGTACTTCTCTGATGAAGCATTTTCATTTTCAGAAGTCTCTTTAGATTGCGGGGATGTTGGTTTATCAGTTACAGATTGTCTTTGGCGGTCCGTCTCTGTCGATACATCATGGGTCGAAAAAGTAGCTTGCACGTGGACCTCAACATCTTCTGTTGTCTGCTTTTCCACGGAGCCATTCTCGGTTGCGTCCAATATGCGGGTTACTTCTCTTCCAGTAATTCTTGAAAGTGCATCAGCATTTGCGTTATTCTTTACTGGACGGTACAGTATGTCTAATTCGAAAAGAGATAGGTCATTCACCCACCGTTGACTATGAGCGTCCAGTTTAGCACTCTTCAATACGTAGGTCATAGGATTATTGTCGGTTACCGCTGTTACCTTATGTCCATACAGATAATCTCGAAATTTAGTAGTCAGGGCCCAATGTAATGCTCGAAACTCTAGCTTGTGTGCTGGATATTTCTTCTCGGCTGAAGAGAGAGTGCGGCTCGCATATGCCACTACACGTTCACGGCCATCCTGTTGTTGGGTAAGCACTGCACCAAGGCCTTCAAGAGATGCATCAGTCTGTATGACGAAAGGAAGATCATAATCAGCATATGCTAAGATGGGAGCTGATGTTAACTTGGATATTAACGTCTGAAATGCAACACCACACTGGTCCGTCCAGACAAACAGTGGGTCTCGAGTTCCACGTTTCCCCCAATGAGGCCGAAGAGAGGACGCGCTACCTTTGCATAGCCTTGGATAAACTTCCGATAATAGCCAGTTATCCCAAGGAAACTCCTGACATCCTTCTTTGATTTGGGAATCGGCCAATTTTGTACAGCTGCTATTTTCTCAGGGTTTGTGGAAATACCGTCTGCCGAAACAATATGACCCAGATATTGTACACTGCTCTTCAGGAAGTGACACTTGGAGGGTTTAAGCTTGAGGTTATGCTGTCTTAATCGGTCAAACACTTGGCTTAGTCGAGTCATATGTTCTTCAATCGTCGAGCTGTAGATGATGACATCATCGAGGTAGAGCAGGACACTTTCAAAATTCATGCCGCTGAATACATTCGACAACAAGCGTTGAAATGTGGCGGGTGCGTTGACAAGTCCAAATGGCATTCTGGTAAACTCGTACAGGCCCATCGGGGTAGTGAAAGCTGTTTTTGGCTGGTCCTTTTCAGCAACACCAACTTGGTGATAGCCAGAGGTCAAATCTAAGCAAGAAAAATACTTAGCTTTTCCCAAAGCATCCAGCGCTTCTTCGATCCGAGGTAGAGGATATGCATCTCGAATTGTTCTGGAGTTCAGCTTTCGGTAATCGACACACAGTCGAATGCTCCCATCCTTCTTTCGGACGATCACCACTGGAGAAGCGAATGAGCTCTGACTTGGTTTGATGACATTTTCCTTCTCAAGATCCTTAATGTGCTTCTGGACCTCTTGAAACTCAGCAGGTGGGATACGTCGGTACGGCAAACGAAATGGGGTAGCATCACTCAAAGGAATCTCGTGCTCAGCGGTTTGGGTCATGCCAATGTCAAGGGAATCTTTGGAAAAGACATCAGAATTGGTTTTGAGAAGATCCTGAATGGCTGCCTTTGCAGAGGGGGTCAAATCAGCAGAATCAATGTCGGGCAAGGGGTATTCATCCGAAGCTGTTCGTGGTTCTGCAGTCTCGTGAACAGGTGTGGAATTAATTACTTGGATATGGGACAGCAATGCCACAACTGTATTCTTTCTGACCGTCACCTTCTGATGAGATAAGTTGCACAGCCGAATGGGTACTTTACAGTCTCGGACTTCTACCAGCATTTGCCCAACAGCCAGACTATAGTTAAACCATCAAACACAGTGCCAAAGAAAAGTTACAAATTAAAATCAAAATGGCTTTAGGATACCTGTGTAAATAAAACAACAAGAAATACAATTGATTAAAATACAGTTCTATCAAGTTTAGGAAGAAACACATGGTCTTTAAAAATGCAATCCAATGTTTAAGAAAAGTAACTTCCAAGACAGAATCTCAACAAATATAACTTTACAAATGAACTTCCAAAGAATCACAGGAATATTACAATGCCTCAATTGTCAAAATTATCAACAAAGAATTATACAATAACAAAATGAAAGTATATGCTTACCGAGTCCAAAATAGCAGAAAATACACTTGAAAGATGGCAAAATTACATGGTGAAGAAAATCAAAACTTAATGAAGAGAGCTAAGAACACATGTGCTCCCTGTGCTGCCAGGCTGCTATCTGATTATAATTATATACAATGCACTGGATGGGTGACTACACTACCAAAGGATTAAGAAACTGTTTACCAACATGTAACAAAAGACTTCTATGAAATAACAACCTACATGTACAGGGGTGCAATAAAACAGCTGAAGGGACAATGTAAACAGGAAAAGCAATAACTAGAACCTGGAATTAACTAACTTGAATAATAACACAATGCATTTTCTACCCCTACTACATAAGCGTTAGCTATGAATCTAACAATACAGACTGATGTTCTTACAGAACAGAAGTGTAAAACCACATTCATGGGTAGGTCTTCTCATTTTGTGTGTGTCCATTTTATGAACAACAACAACCAGGAATGAAGCAGTTTTCCCACCTTTGATTTTTTATCAATTTGATAAACAGTCGCTGCGTCAATGGTGAATAAAATGTTCTTGAGATTGTCGAGTACAAGATCTGCAAAGATTTAAGCAATCTGTTAGCCCTATATAGGACTCTTCATCTATGCTCTACACAGATACTGTAGTATATGAAAGTGTAAGGCCGCCAGGGCTACTCAATCTGTATAGTTGTCACTCGGTGTCTTGTAAGAGTGTACCCATAGTTGTGGCTGTTCACGAAAAAGCATTTTAATCTGCTCTTTATTTGTTGTGTTTGTCTAAATGTTTATAATAGTATACCTTTAATTTTTGTGTAATTTATTACTTAAACAACAGTGGGCACAAGTCAAGCACCTGTGTTGTCAGAGCATCGTGCAACCCTAAGGAAGGGCACCACTACCTTAGAATCACCGACCGTCCAGGGCAGTACGGATACCGTCTATACGAAGGTCAGAGACTTCACTGAAATTCAGATCGTTACGAAAAGCTCCTACCAGCCCACCCATCTCCCAGCTCTAGGCAGTGGTCATCCCTACATCGACAGAGTAAGACTAGGTGTGGTGTCAGCGACTGCTTCTGCAGTCGTAAATCGTGAGTTTGCTACCCATCTTTTTAATTTAATTGTGACCGTATCGTTTAGACAGAGGCTACGGCAGTTTGTTATCTTTTCGATTGGTGCACTGTAGTGACCCTTTTATTTCTGTAAGAGAGACGAATACAAAGGTGTTGTCAAGTCTTCACTTATTTTTCAGAATCAGGGTGGCGGAGGCTTGAAAATTGAAATGCTTTTCAAAAGAGGGCGCTTCTCTTGAAAAATTAAATAACTTATACAGCTCATGTACAGCTTAAGGAATTGTTACATAATAAATAATTGCAATAAAAATAACAGTGGGGGGGGGGGTACCATTTCTATGACCGTCACATCATTCCCCCCTTTGAGGAAAATGTTTGAACAACATAAAACAACGTTAAATACTTGCACTGCCTTAGTAACACAAATAACGCAGAAAATGTGTGTTTTCATAACTCATTGTATGACACAATTAGAATCTTTGAAATCGTTACTGATAAGAACACGTAAAGTGTATACAAACTTCAACATAATAAGGAAGTCTTGCCTGCAGCCATAAACGTTGCGCAAGTGGACTAAGCCTGGTTCATACTTCCTGCGAATGCATTCGCTTCGCATTCGCTTCGCATACGCTTCGCATACGCTTCGCATCCGCTTCGCATCCGCTTCGCATCCGCTTCGCATTCGCTTCGCATACGCTTCGCATTCGCTTCGCATTCGCTTCGCATACGCTTCGCATTCGCTTCGCATACGCTTCGCATTCGCTTCGCATTCGCTTCGCATACGCTTCGCATTCGCTTCGCATTTGCTTCGTATCCGCTTCGCATACGCTTCGCATTCGCTTCGCATTTGCTTCGCATCCGCTTCGCATTCGCATTCACAGGAAGTATGAACCGGGCTTTAAGCTGTTGCGTAAAGTTTTGTGAAATCGGCTGCTGATAGTTTTCCATGCGGAAGAGTAAGAAAAAATTGACATAATATTTGCTGACTCTAATCGGTGTGTTGTACCCCTTTATAATATACATAACTTATATGACTTGGTTCTAGGAGCTACAACTAGTATTTATGCAATCGGGACAACATCATCCTGCACAACTGGGTCTCGTGACAATCCTATGACTGCCTTATCTACATGTTATCATAGTTTCACCATCAACTATAATTCGTGGACGCCGGCTACTGGAGATATGTAAGTCAAAACTGTGAATAATAATAATAATAATAATAATAAAACCTTTCTTATAAAGCATTATCACCGTGAAGTCCCTATGCTGTAAAAGGAAATCAACAAGTATTGTACAAAGTAAACACAGATGTTTTTAACCGGGTTTTGAATTGTTCTGATGTCTCAGCCTGTTTGACAACCTCTGGAAGACTGTTCCACAACTGAACTGCTGCATATTGGAAAGAGAAGCTTAGATATTCTTGGATAACTCAAGTTTTTCATTCCTGGGACCGCACCAGGAACAATCGAAAGATATCTTGTTGAAGATCATTGGATGGTAAAAACAATCTCACCCGAAAATTTTTGTTTTCAAAATCATGCACTATATTACATGAAGTAAAGATATCTGCATCAGCATTAACTTTTCGAAAAGGACAGATAGTATTCTAGAAGTAGTGCCGCTCAAAATAAAAATCCAAAACAAACTGGACTTAAAATAGCTGCACTACCTGTGGCAAAAACATTTTTGAATGAAATACCAATTTGGTAGTATTATAACTTTTTTTTTTCTGGCCTCCATAAATTTGATGATTTTTGTCTTTCAAACTTATTTGCAGACTAAGGTATGACGTAACGACAGTCAGTGGAGGACACATGAGACTGTACGATAGAGATAACTCCGACAGTATCATGACCCGGTACTACACAGGCAGTACGACGTCAGGGTACTCAACTTTCACCTTTGACTTCGATGACCCCTACCATTGTGTGGATGTCGTGAGCGGATGCCGAACTACTATGTTGCATGCTGGTGATGACGTCACTTCACAGGTAAGGTTTTGTCTGTGTTTGGTTTTTCATTTTTGTCATACTTGCAATGAAAGTCCAAGTTTCCATGCCAAGCTACAACTTGTTTGAATAATTGATACCCATCGATATATATATCATAATTTTGTCATTTTTTTGTTACTTTAAAAGGCAATGTTTACGGTAACTTGGGAAGGCTGGGTCGACGACCTTTCTGGTATCAAGGAGTTCAACCTACAAGTGATACAACTGTCAGGAAGCCATGGTAACCACATGACGGAAATCTTTGACAGTCCACCTGTCTTTTCCAATACCATTGAATCAGGACAGGAGATCACCCTACCTCATATCGGTAAGTTTAAAAGTTCGGTTAATAGCCTGAATTATTCAAGAGACGTGTGGTGAGACTCCATGTTATAAATCTCTCACAAACTTTAGTGGTTGTTTGACGAGTAGCGACAGGTTCTTAAACGGCTGTTTAAAACCGGCAGTGTTGTTGTAGGCGAGGGCCTTTATCACAGGGCAATGACCCTGCAAGGTTTTAAACGGATGTTTAAGAACGAGTCACTACTCTTTTATTCCCATTCATAAATGCCCTTTTGTTAAAAAATGTTTTAAAAATACAGTTTTTGACACTTTGACAATTGATAATTTGAGGTTTGAAGTATTTTTTTCAAAACTTTGTGAAGAATCTAATTGATAGCGTGGGTTGTGTACGCGTGTGCGCTGTTACCGATAGCTATGAATTGCGTTCCGCGTGATAATCCTGCGCGCGTGAGATGCGGAAGCCAGCCGGTTTTAAACAGCTCCAGCTGGCCATTATCAAACACCCCCACGTGACGCACTCTCCATCGATAGGAGTAGAGAAACTGTCTGGGGTATTTATGAATAAATAGTTGTTATCCTCGACGTGTTGATCAGTGTGCTATTATCGTTTTCAGGAGAATGCTTGACTCTATTGATAACCTGTCAAGAAATACAACTGTTTTTCAAAGGTTTTTCAAAACTGTTTTTTTTTCAAAACTGTTTTTCAAAACTATCTTTCAAAAGTTCAGGTTGCATTGTTTAAGGTGAATGATTAATGGATTGTGATTTTTATGAGTTTCATTGAGTTTGGGGAGATTGTCTTTTTATCTTAAAGGCAGTGGACACTATTGGTAATTACTCAAAAGAATTATTAGCATAAAACCTTAATTGGTAACTAGTAATAGCGAGAGGTTGATAGTATAAAACCTTGTGAGAAACGGCTCCCTCTGAAGTGATGTAGTTTTCGAGAAAGAAGTAATTTTCCACGAATTTGACACCACATGGCTGCCCTCGCAGCGAATATTTCGCAGGAGTTCAGCATCATTCCACTTTTGCAAATTACTATACGTTGCAAATTTGTGGTGTCCAAATTTGCATCGCATTCGCAGGAAGAATGAACCGGGGTAAACAGTTAAAGTTTTGTGGAAATCGCAAATTACTCAAAATTAACATGACAAAATGACAAGATTTGCGTTTTTGTCTGTGTTAAAACTAAAGGTGTGTACTCCATCGTGTTGACCGCGGTTGACAACGCTGGCAACACTCGCCTAGCTCGACGTTTCGTCTTCCTTGATGATGACCAGAGTGACGTCACAATACAGGGCACACACCCTCTGCGTGTTCTGTCTGCGACCACAGAAACCAACTTTGAGTGGATTACCTCACTAGACACGACTGGGGGAACTACCTCGGTGCCTCTGGACTGGGCAAGCCATTTCATTAACTTACATCACTATAACCAGGGGTTGTTGAAACCAATTGGTGACTGGGTCAGTGGTAGTATTGATGTTGGTGAGTACTACTTGTAAAGAAATTGTAGTAACTTCAATTACTGACTTTAACTCACTGGATTAGGTTAACGAACCATGTATACATGACTTTAATAAACAACAAGATGGATGCCAACACAACTACAAAACGCCCTTTCTACAACCAGTCAAGAGAGGGCGCTAACACAATAATCAACTACAGGTTATCACAGAAATACATACCAACTTGATATTACACCTCATCTTTAGAGTGTCTTCCACATCGTGGGACTGGAAACTTAGATTCATGTTTGATCTTGTTTCATTTTGTCTTAAAGTGTATTTGCTGGATTTTCGCAAATTGCATATGCACTCGATTATAATGACAAAAACAAACCCCAAAACTGTCATAATATTTGTATACATGTAGCCTACGAGCACACGGCTTGTAACATGCTTAATTGTTTGTGTATGTGGCAAATGGAAGTGAAACAATGGCAGGGTTACCAACTGAGCTTATCTGGATCTTTGGTTTATTTTACATTTCGTCTCATTTCGTAATAAATTTCTTATATTATTCCAAAAAGGATTACAAAATACCCATAACCCCGCGGAAGGGTAACAACAATATTAAACATATACCAGTTGCAGAGTAGGTCATGACGGAAGAGTTAGCCAAAGCCTCAATGTTGAACACAAAAAAACAAATTATTTTGAACATTGATTTATTTTAGCAGACGTACACATATACTTGGCTTAGTAGGGCCACTGATTTTCCGTTTCAGAAAAGTGCAAATTCCGTTTGGCAAAAACATGAATTCCGTTTCAGGCACAAAAAATTCCGTTTCATGTTTTTTTAATAAGATAAAAGGTTGTTTAATACCCAGGGACACACTTATAAAAATCAATTTGAGATAAGTTGCACTGTTGACTTCGTAAAATGTTCATTTGAACTGACAAATTTCAAAAAAATACTTTTTTTTATAATTGTGGATTATTTTGTATACTGCTGTTCTAAAAAGGTTGCACTGTGACTGCAGTATCAATGCACATGATGTGATAGACTTGATTCCAAGTCTAAAACTGCAGTTGATTCTCTGCATCAGCCACATTGTAGGCTAATGACAGGAGTGTATCCACAAGAGGGCGCTGTTTCAGCATGATCAAAGACTTGGGAACAAGTCTATGGACGTGACCATTCTCCATCCACAAACAAAATGTCAGCCATTTTGTTTTCGCTTTGGCGACAGAATGTTGACAGTTTACGGTTTTATTTTAGACCTTTCCGAGATGAAAAAACATTGTATGTGTTCTTATAGATCATAGGTAAGCTAGTTTGTGTATTATTGTTGGTAAAAGAGAGGGAGAAAATGCAATTTGGGTGAACAAAAAATGTTTAAAACGTGCCGCGAATAATGCCCTTCGCTTAACCATGTTAACAACGTGTGTACATCATGTGTGTAAACATTGAGGATGGTGTGAAGTAGAACAGAATGATCCACGGTTACGATCTCGTACTTTTTAATGGTCTGATTTCTGATGCCTTTTTAGTTTAACAAAAAGAATCTTAATAAAGAATGCAATTTCAATAGTTTTGGCGTCAAGAAAAAAAAAAAAAAAAAAAAATCAAATTTTCTGAAATCCCGTTTTCCGTTTCAAAGGGCGGATTCCGCGAATTCCGTCCGTTTTCCGCGATCGCGGAAAATCAGTGGCCCTAGCTTAGATATAATAAACATCTTCGCTTCCTCTCGCATGTTTTTCTCTGAGCAGATTATGACCAGTATTTTGGAAAGCGAGGCCGTGCAGCCATCCCGAATGCTCTCGGTATCACACAGTTCCGTGTCTTTAGCGACATTGACCATCGGGGTGGCAGGTCAATAGTCAATGCGTCTGACGACAATGCGGATCACTGGAGTAATGAAGCATCGAACACACAAGCAACTTATGACCTGATCTTGGTAGACGGCGATTCCATTCGCTTTTGGGTAGAGGCTCAAGATATCGCCGGTCACTTCGTGAGGGACAGTGTGTTAGTTCATGCTGATTCTTCACCACCAATCATTGAAGATTTCTGGCTGGTTCGGGGAGATGATGTGAATATTGCAGTTCATAATTCAGTCGACTTGCACGATTTGAGGTAAGATGTACCTGTACTACACTTGGAAATATTTAAATAACCAATAGTTGGATCTTTTCCCTTTCCTGAAACACTCCATTAACCTGGACTATACATATACAGACAGATTTACGCAAACCAAGCAGTGCACAGTTATAACAGTGATGTCCACCATTCCTCAAAATGGCTTACTGTGTTAATGAAGGGGTGCGCCCGGTGTTCCTGGGTGTGGCTGCTGTATGCGCCGTAGCACCTTGTAAACCCTTAGAAGGTGCTAAATAATTTGCTCTCAGAATTCATCACTGCATGCAATAACGTATCATTCTGAAAGTTTGTATATACATGTATTCAGTACCTTGAGTTGGTACCTTGTTTGGTAGATACGTGAGCTATATAAGACTATGTTTTCTGTGGCCTCTATTCGATATGGAGGAATGATCTATTAGAAGTTAAAGGCAGTGGACACTATTGGTAATTACTCAAAATAATTATCAGCATAAAACCTCACTTGGTAACAAGTAATGGGGAGAGGTTGCTAATATACAACAATGTGAGAAACGGCTCCCTCAGAAGGGACGTAGTTTTCGTGAAAGAAGTAATTTTCCACGAATTTGATTTCGAGACCTCAAGTTTAGAATTTGAGGTCTCGAAATCAAGCATCTAAAAGCACACAACTTCGTGTGACAATGGTGCTTTTTTCTTTCATAGTTATCTCGCAACTCCGACGACCAATTGAGCTCAAATTTTCACCGGTTTGTTATTTTATGCATATGTTACGATACACTATGTGAGAAGACTGGTCTTAGACAAATACCAACAATGTCCAATGTCTTTAAATAGATGTCTTCAAAAATATGCCTTTGAGTTGATTAAACTCATGTGACTGATGAACATTTTTGAAAAATTTGTTCTCTGCTCTATGTTGGGGGATTCTATTTTCTTCCCCCAGATCCATTCGAAAAAAAAGAGAGACAAGTCTATTCATTTTTCATTTTCTCTATCAGCGTGGAGTTTAGGACCTACGACATACACAGTGGGGTTCGAACCATTGAGTGGCGTCTATTTGACAACCACACTGGGAGCGAGGTTGAACACGGGAGTCAGACAGTTGCTGCAGTCAAGGTTGACAAGGTAAAAGAAAATACATCTGCTTTGCCCATATCAACAGTTTTGGTAAAACTGTTGGTGAAAGCCATGAATCAAAGGAGAACTTATTAAATTATATTTCTGGGTATACTCAGTTAATGTTTAAATAATTGTTAATGTGTCGTGGAAGGGCAGATAAGAGCACTGAACTCAAGCTCTGGTGTTTCTGAACAGCAGAGAGTGTGGGTTCGAATCCTGGTCATGACACTTGTGTCATTGAGCAAGACACTTTACTGTAATTGCTTCTCTCAACTCAGGGCTAAAATGGGTAGATGTGAGGGCAGAGATGGTTCTTGTGGTTGATTTAGCTTAGTAGCGCATATTTGTTGCACATGCTGTATCCCAAGGGAGGTGAGATGGTTTAAGGAATGAAACGGTGACCAAGGGGCAATCATGTTGGAAGCGCTTTGAGACGCCCTTCGGGTTGGAAAAGTGCTATAATATAAAAACTGGTTGTTACTATCATTATTGTTTTTTCCTAGGAGAATGAAGACTGTGATCCAGTAACGTGTATGTGTGTCCCTGGCGGTGACTGCTATAATACAGACTACGGGTTCAAACCTACATTCCACATTGGTGTTCATGACTTTGACTACTATATTATGCTGACGGTTACCAACCATGCTAGACTGGTGACATCTCAAACAATCAAGGTAGGATTTAAGAATAGTTCGTCGAACAAGTAAACTGAAGCCGAGCTAAGTGGAAATTGTATTGAACTTAAAAGGTACTGAACCCTATTGGTTACTACTCAAAATAATGGCTCCCTCTGAAGTAACAACATTTTTGAGAAAGAGGTAATTTCTCACTCAATTATTGAAAGGCTTCAGGCCTGAAACCTTTTCTAAGCATCTGAAAGCACAAATGCAACAATAATAGATTTGATAGATTTCTTATTTTATGCAAATGTCGAGACAAACCAAGTGAGAACACTGGTACGTTTTTGACAACTAGCACAATGTGTAAAGTGCCTTTAAATTACTACAAATAACATTCAATCGAAAACCTACCTGTTTAGATCACAGTGGACACATCGCCCCCTCAAGCTGGTGTGGTGCATGATGGGATGCCCGGGTCAGGTGAGGTCGATTTTCAAGAGGGCAATGACCTCGCTGCTCACTGGGAAGGATTCTTTGACAAGGAGAGTGGAGTCAAGTTTTACGAGTATCTTTATGACGACACATGCTGGAATGATGCAGACATGGTACCTTCCATAAGAGACACTGTAAGTCTTTAGAACCAAATCATATCAAGTCAATATCAAAGTAAACGAGGGTCTGGGTACTTTTTGTCTGACACAAAACACAATGTCCACAGATTTACATTAACCTTACACGGTTTGAAGAAAATAGCGGTAGAAAGTTGTCCTTCAAATATTATAGGTTATATATTAAACTTCAACAGGTTAATCAGTTTATATATATGGTGGTGCTTACACCGCCAGCAATTATTTCGTTAGCAAAAAGCGATTCTGTAATGTTCCTTTAATATTGACCTTAAAACAGTTAATTTACTTGTTTATTTTTTTGCTTGACGATAACAACCCCTATACATAGATGACAAGAACTACCGTTACACATGCAAGTTGGACAGCGCCCTCAAGAGGCATGTACTTCATCACAGTTATCGCCTACAACCGCGCCTTAGAGCCGTCTGTTCCTATCTGTTCTGACGGTGTCATGATCGACACTAGCCCACCAGAGTTGTCTAATATCTCAATCAGTGATGTTCGAATGAGGCCCGGTCTTGCCAAGGATAACGAGGGCCGTGTGTGGTTCATCAATGAACATCGAATGAAGACTGAACTACTGAACGTGTCTGACATGTGCAGGTAATATTTCTCATGCAAGTAGCTTCCGAAATACATGAAAAAACGTTTTGGTTTCATTGCTACAACGCCTGCAAAAAATCATTCATAGTTTGACATTTCAACCCCTATAGCAGAGACTTCCTTGAAGACTAAAAGAAACACTCCGCTAGGGTTGAAACGTCAGGCCCTGAACTTTTTTTTTTCTTCATTTATACCATCAGTCCTTTTGGTTAATTTTTTTTGCAACAGCTAATTCCATTTACTCATGTATTTCGATAATCTGTACTTTGGATGCATGGAGGATCGCTAGGTTTTTCTTCTTCAGTTAAATGAGTGAACCTCTTGCTCTTACTTACAAGCCTGTTCGTGCTTAATAGACTATACTTGGTGAAATAGCATTGCAACATAACTTGTAGGAAAGCATCGACCGATTTCACGAAACGCTAAGTTTCATCCTATATCTCGAGTTGGGACGAGTAACTCATCCGAACTTAGAAATGGTTCAGTGCGTTCTAAATTCTATGGATATGGAAAGTAACTCGTCCTAAGTCCTAAGAATGTTCCGAAGTTAGGAAGAGTCTGGTTAAAGAGGGTCTATGTATTTTTTGTAGGACAAAAAAACACAATGTCAACAAATTAACACTAAACATGTTTGTAGATAATGAGGGTAGAAAGCTTCCTTGAAAATATTAGTTGCTGAGGTGCTGTAGTTTTTTGAGAAATGAGTAAAAACAATGTCATGAAAATAATTTTCGTCTCGGTGATCATGAGACGAAAACTATTTTAACATGTAAAAATGTATTTGCATGACATTGTTTTACTCATTTCTCAAAAAACTACAGCACCTCAGCAACTAATATTTTAAGGTACGCTTTCTACTATCATTATCTTCAAATGGTGTAAGTTTAATGTAAATCTGTGGACGTTGTGTTTTGTACCCAGATCTTTTAAATTGACTGCAGTTTTAGATAAAACTTTACTTTAGTTGTGGTGGGATGGACAACAAGATTGTTAATCAATGATCACGTCTTTTCTCTGCTTTCAGGTCTAAAGCAACTGTAGTGAGCGATATAACGGTGTACCCAGGCCAAGAAATCCTAAATGATTCAGTCTCGATTATTGGAGAAGACATTAACTGTCAGTGGACGTCTGGCATTCAAGAGAAGTTCTTTCTTCCTACACACAAACATGTGAGAATGCATATTGCTTGTCTTTATTTGGCACAAAACCAATGGATTTAGCTTATTAAATGTACAGATATTTCTTAAAAGTCAAAGACAAACTACACTCTAGTTGCAGACAGTGGTTGAATTGATTGATACATTAAATCGAAATGTTATAGTTAACTTTGCAGGGGTGGATTTCACAAAGGTAGTCCTAACTTAGGACTAGTCCTAGGCAATGCTAAGAGATAGGGGTTGGTCCTAAGTAAGGACCAGTAACTCATCCTAACTTAGGACTGGTCCTATCTCTTAGCATTGCCTAGGACTAGTCCTAAGTTAGGACTACCTTTGTGAAATCCACCCCAGTACATTCTAATAAGCACGTCTATTGTCTCGGCAGAGGCTTACATGTCAAACTTTTCAGCAAAGAAGAAACTTCTTTTAAGACAAGCTCTGGTACAACATGAATTCATTCTAAGTATGACGTATCTATGTGAAAGCTTTTTTAAGACTGCAAATCAGATGAAAAGTATATTCCAACATGCACCAATGTTTTTATGTTTCGAACTTGATGTAATTAATAATCTTTGGTTTTAATTCCAGATTATCTTATCTTGGTCGGGGAGTGACGAAGATAGCTCAATTTTCGACTACGAGATCGGTCTAAGCAGTGACCCATCCAATCCGACCCCTGACCTTGTGACCTTCATGTCAGCATCAGGTCATAATCGTTTGGTGATGTATCATCCCCACATCAGCCAGGGAAATGTTTTCTTTCTGGTTGTGAAAGCTATCAACAAAGCACAGTTGGCTCATTCTAAGGTATGTATTGCTAAAAAAACAACAAGTGTCATCATTCTTGAAGAAATTTGCTTTCGATAAACTCGCCAACAAATTGAGAGAATGGAACAGTTATATAAAGGTACTGGACGCGTTTTGGTAACTATTCAAAATATTTATAGGCACAAAAACTTACTTAGTAGCGAGCAACAGAGAGCTGTTGATAGTATAAAACATTATGAGAAACAGCTCCCTCTGAAGCAAGCTCTGAAGTAACACAGTTTTTGAGAAAGACTGAGGTAATTTGTTACTATCAATATTTAAAAAAACTCTGAAAAAGACTTAAGGACTTCAAATGTGTGCTAAAAGGTTGTTTTTTTTTCCTCAATGAGATTGAATGAGTTTAAATGTATTGAACTTTGTTTTCCAATTGCAGTTTGTTGGACCTATCATCGTGGACACCACACCACCCATGTTTGTTGGCCGCATTCTCGTTCATTTGGACGGCGAGTATTTGGTGACTGAATGGGGTGACGACGGCTTCACGGACAATGAGGATGCAGGTCTTTCATATCAAGTTTGCATTGGTGAGATGCTCGAAAGAGTAAAATAAATGTTTTGTTGGTTGCCTGAAGATGGGTAAACCAGCTGATTCCTGACAGCTGATTCTGCAATCGTAAACTTTATGCAGACCCTTTCTGGTCTACCTATAACTAAGTTAAACATTCTTAATGCTATGATTGATCTCATAACAGTTGTGAAAGACCATTATTCTCACTTGATGTATCCCAACATATGCAGAAATTAACAAATCTGTGAAAGTTTTTACTCAATTGGTCTTCGCAGTTGCAATAAAATAATGAAAGAAAAAAAATTAATTGTTGCACAAGTTCATGTGCTTTCAGATGCCTAAAGCCTTATTATTCGGGTGAGAAATTACCTCTTTCTCACAATGTTGTATACTACAACAGCTCTCCATTGCTGCAAATAAATGTTTATGCTAAACGTTTTGAGTGATTAACAATAGTGTTTGAGCAGGTTCACCTCTACATATTTTTTACTTACACTCGTTTGCAGACAGGCGTTCGAGAGTCGCGCTGAACCATTAATTATTGAATTAAGTGCATGAAAAGTTTGACGCCTGAAACAAGTAGGAGCGACTGGATGCTAGGAGTTGAAAGATTGACTGTTGCAGTCATACAGAACGACTCTGGAGTGCCTTGGTTTCAGACATCGATCTTTCATGAGCTGAGCCAATGTAAATGTTATGTTTACCTCGCCTGTCTGAAACCAAAATTGAATTGGGTCGACCAAGAGTCGCTCCTAATCTATTTGGTTTGGCGCAACTCTGGAGCGCCTGTCACAACCGGGTGTTAGATATTTGGTAGTGAAGACAATGTTCAATGGTCCCAGCCTATTTTCTATACCATCCGCCCGGGTAATAGTTAAAAAAGCAGGACAGTTCTTTTCAGAACTCAGAAGTCTCCCGAACCCCCTACTCAGCGGTAGTAGAATAAAGCAAGACAGTTCTCTAAGAACAAACTCTACCTGGCAAGTAGATACACACATGGTGTTACCGCAAACCAGATATACATTGATACCTCACCATGCAATGCCTCAAATCCTATATTATGAAGACAACGTTCTTTTTTCGCTTTAGGACACACTAGAGGAGGCACTGAGTTCGTCTCATATCGATCCCAGAAAGAATACGTCATCGGTCCGTGTGAATCCCAAACCTTCTGTGCGGCCTTCCTATTGGTTGATCTAAGCTGGTATCTCCATGGTGATCATGAATATTACATCTCAGTCAAAGCGGAGAATAGTGCCGGACTATCGACAGTAGGAACCTCGTCTGTGTACAGGCATATCGTGCAATTGCCGTCCCAGGGGGTCGTGCTGGATGTTCCACCATCTGCGGCAGGAGTTGACTTTGGGGTATGTTCCTTACAATCAGTTGAGCAAAAGGATGTTCTTCTCAGGAAAAAGGAAATGATATAGAAAAAGGAAATGGATATTGTTGCATTTTTTTTTTTTTTATATCTCTACTTTATCTGAAGGAAACTGTAAAGTAAAACAGTCCATGATTTCCAATGGAAGGCATTCAAATATTTGGGTTATGTGGGCCAAAAAGTGGAGTCACAAAAGCTACCCCTCAAACTATCACATTGAATGCTGACGAAACCATTTAATAACTTAGTGTTATGACAATGATTAAGTAGAGGCTAGTGTACGGACAGTGCGTAAGTTTGCCTGATTATCCATCTAAATTAAATCCAATAGTTATGTCTTCTAACATGCAAGCTTGTAATTAAAAAAAAAAAAATTCTGTATATGCTCAATTGTACCTAGCTGAATTGTCTCTACAGTTTTTACAGGATTGAGGTCTTCATGCACCTTTTTGATTTCTATTTTGCTTAGTTTTATTGGTGTACTTTTTAAAAACTGTTTCTGTGTAATTTTCTGGTCCTGGAGAGAGCGCAGTACAAACTCAATAAATTTGTATTATTATTATATTAATTTTGAATTTTACCGACACACCGATGTGTGTTAGCACTGTATACTCACTACTTTACCCCGAGTCCTGTGAAAAAAAAACCCACAGGCATGTTACTCGGTTGGGATTCGAACCCAGGACCCTTGCAATTTTAGAGCCGTGTCTTACCATTTAGACGACTGAGGTTGCCCGGTAGCTAGAGAGGCAGTTCGAATCCTATGTTTTTGGCAGCGGGTACCGCAACGATATAAGAGATGTTAAATTTATTTTTGATAACTAGGTTGTTAAGGACATCGACGTACAGATGGATCAGTCAAAACTCTCCGCTCAGTGGTTCGGATTTGAACATCCCCATCTTGACATCAATTATGAAGTAGCCGTAAGAACAGGAGAAGAGGGTTTATACGACGTCAGCAATGGCTTCGTTGACGTCGGCAATGCAACGTCCTACGAGTTAGACGGACTTGATCTGACACCACTCATGGTAAAACCTAGAGCTGATATGCCTTGTAAATGATGTAGCGTTACATTCATAGTATTGAAATATTGAATTATGAAAACCTTGGTCCAACCTTTGAATGATTAAAGGCAGTGGACGTTATTGGTAATTACTCAAAATAATTATCAGCATTAAACCTCACTTGGTAAAGAGTAATGGGGAGAGGTTGATAGTATAAAACATTGTGAGAAACGGCTCCCTCTGAAGTGGAGTAGTTTTCAAGTAAGAAGTAATTTTCCACGAATTTGATTTCGAGACCTCAAGTTTAGAACTTGAGGTCTCGAAATCAACCATCTAAATGCACACAACTTCGTGTGACTATAGGGTGTTTTTTCTTCCATTATTATCTCGTAACTTTGATGACCGATTGAGCTCAAATTTTCACAGGTTAGTTATTTTATGCATATGTTGAGATACACCAACTGTGAAGGCTAGTCTTTGACAATTACCAATAGTGTCCACTGCCTTTAAGCGTATGCGGGATGGTTCTTAAAGACAGTGGACACTATTGGTAATTGTCAAAGACTAGTCTTCTCACTTGGTGTATCTCAACATATGCATACAAAAACAAACCTGTGAAGATTTGAGCTCAATTGGTCGTCGGAGTTGCGAGATAATAATGGAAGAAAAAACACCCTCGTCAAACGAAGTTGTGTGCTTGATTTCGGGACCTCAGATTCTAAATCTGAGGTCTCAAAATCAAATTCGTGGAAAATTACTTCTTCCTCATAAACTACGTTTATTTAGAGGGAGCTGTTTCTCACAATGTTTTATACCATCAACATCTCCCCATTACTCGTTACCAAGTAAGGTTTTATGCCAATAATTATTTTGAGTAATAACCAATAGTGTCCACTGCCTTAATAAATAACCCCATATCGTAATTTTTATCGTTTCATTAAATCCAGAACTACAGATTTTGTTAGCAGTTTTTGTGCAATTCAGTTTTTAACTGGGATACATGTTTTAATGAACCATTTTTTAATAAGAATTGAATTTATTTGTAACTCGTTGGGCTAGATCTATGCCACATTTCTGCCCTTTTAAGTCAACTCCACAAGTAATATTGACTTTGCCGAAATAGCATACACACCAGCCCAATTGTAATTTTTGTTATGACAAATTGTAACAGTGGACAACTATTTTATGGACTTTTATTAGACCTATTACTTCACCGTCCGGGCAACATCTGAAACAGGAAGCGTCATCGTGACGTCAGACGGTATCAAGGTCATCCCAGAGGGTCAACTCCTAGAAGGTGCATTGATCAAAGATGGACTCGGATGTGATCCTGCGAACAGTAAGATTTTGAGCTAATTCTTAAACTTAAAGAATTGTTGGGTTTTAAAGACACTGGACACCTTCGGCAATTGTCAAAGACCAATCTTCTCACTTGGTGTATCTCATCGTATGCATAAAATAACAAACCTGTGAAAATTTGAGCTCAATTGTTTGTCGAAGTTGTGAGATAATAATGAAAGAAAGCAACACCCTTGTCACACGAACTTGTGTGCTTTCAGATGCTTGACTTCGAGACCTCAAATTCTAAACCTGAGGTCTCAAGATCAAATTCAAGGAAACTTACTTTATCGAAAACTACATCACTTCAGAGGGAGCCGTTTCTCGCAGTGTTTTATACTATCAACCTCTCCCTATTACTCGTTACCAAGAAAGGTTTTATGCAAACAATTATTTTTAGTAATTACCAATAGTGTCCACTGCCTTTAAGACATGTTTAAGGTATGTTTTTTTCAAGTATTATCGTTTCCATTAGTATGGGTAAGGCAAGGCTGAAATTAGGATTGTCTAAAATAAATTTGGGATTTGATTTGAGGCATTGCATGTTTGATGAGAGGTATCGATATCTATTTGGTTGTGAGTATCTACTTGCCAGGTAGTGTTTGTTCATTAGAGAACTGTCTTGCTGTATTGTACTACCGCGGAGTATATATTTTTTTTTTCATTGCCTTTTGTTTGGTGTTATAATTTTGTTGATTGTCTCGTTTTGGTGTTTGTCATTGTTTGTTTTTGTTGTTCTTATTGTACAATGTAATTTTGCTGTATTTTGCTTACTCTTTTTTATTAGCTGAATGTTTTTAATATGTAAAACACTGTACAGCGTTTTGAGATTTTTTATGTAAGACGCGTTATTAAAAATAAATTATTATTATTATTATTTATCGGATTGTTCGGGAGACTTCTCAGTTCTAAAAAGAACTGTACTGGTTTTTAACTACTACCTGGGCGGAAGGAATAGACAATTGGCTGTGGTTACTACTTTAACTTAATGGATTGCTACATGTATTAACTTCACTACCGGGGAGTGGGTTCTCAATGGTCTTAACGTTTCGACTAGTTTGCTCCAGTCATCATCAGTAGACTGAAGAGATGTATATGAGAGGAGTGTCTTAAAAATCCTGACAGTAATAATTGTAACTTACTATATCTGTGTTGGTTTTTATAGCCATCTTAATATTTTGACAACTATATTTTGTACTTTTGACATGCTCCCCATATCTTAATATTTGTTTAAACTGTAATTTTATTCTTGTTGTCTATTGTTGTTATGCCTCTCTTGTATGTATTGTGTAGTCTCCTTTACACAGGGAAGACAAATTTCATGTTTATCGTATAGCGTTCAGGACAATAAATTTTGTTAATCTTTAATTTTAAACTATTCCTCTTCAGTAACCACACCCACTGGGTTATCTCATCACTCAACCGCCCCATCTCAACACTGTGAGGATGACATCACATACCAGCCCTCTACGTCTGGTATCTCCGCCCGATGGAGCATCCCGGTCATGTTACGGCCCTTTGTAACCAATGTCTTATGGGCAGTGGAACATGAGATTCTGACTCGACATGGTATTATTTAGCTTATCTTTACTTATATACTTTAGAAACACAATTTCTCAACTAAATTTAAGGCACTGGATACGTTTGGTTAATTGTCAAAGACAAGTATTCTCACTTGGTGTATCCCAACATATGCATCAAATTAATAACTTGTGACAATTTGGGCTCAAGTGGTCATCGAAGTTGCAAGAGAATAATGAAAAAATACCCTTGTTGCATTGCTTTGTGTGCTTATGTATAGTAAAAGGTTTCAGCTGAAGTATTTATTGTTTGAGTGAGAAATTACCTCTTTCAAAAAAACTACGTTACTTCAGGGGGAGTCGTTTCTCACAATGTTTTATACTATCAACAGCTCTCCATTGCTCGTTACCAAGTACCGTAAGGTTTATGCCAACAATTATTTTGAGTAATTACCAATAGTGTCCAGTAGAGGGCCTTTAAGGAATCTGGCTAGGCTCCTTGAAAATAACGTGAGTGTTTTATATCTTAAGGGTTCACAGTCAATTAAGGAATGTTTTATTCTGTTTCACTTAAATGTTCCTCGAAATGCCGGCTCTTATGGAAAGCTCTCATTGAAATTCCAGTTGAGATGTGTTGCATTAGAATTATAACAAACATTTCAAGTTTACTTTTCAGAATTCCAGTTTAATCAACGAATGTTTCTGTTGTCGTGTTTACCTTTGTTGAATTATTAATGCTGAGATATTATATCATTTCTTTTTTGGTTTTATTTTAGATGTGGACAATAGCTCATCAGAGTGGGTCACATTATTGGACTATCAAGATCTAGGAATGGCGTTCAACCATTTGGATGTAAGCCTTGGGTTACATGACGGAGCGCGTCTGAGATCAAAGGTAATCAAGACTCATAGTTTCAGGAACGGTACTTCCAATAATTGTCAAAGATTAGTCGTTGATCGCATTATACTCTTCCTAACTTAGGATTAATCTTGGGACCCAGCGGCCGATTTCACAAAACGCTAGGATTGATCCTATCTCGAGTTAGGACGACTAACCTGTCCTAACTGAGGATGGGTTCAATGCATCCTACGTCTTTGGATAGGAAATTTAACTCGTCCTAAGTCCTAAGATTAATCCTAAGTTAGGATGAGTTTGGTGAAATCAACGGCTGGACGAATTAGGTTCTGTGACTCGTCCTCACTCGAGATAGGATTAATCCTAGCGTTTCGAGAAATCGGCTGCTGTATCCCCACTCGGTACAACCCAATACATACATAAAACACCAAACCTGCACAAATTGTGGATCAGTTGGTCACTATCTTTGTAATTAATTAACAAAATTAACAAATGTGTGCTGATGCTTAAGACTCCATGCCTGAGGAAGCCTTTCACCGATCCAAATATATATAGAGTGAAAAATTACCGGCTCTTTCCCTATAAAACTGTATCTTCAAGAGAGGTTTTTCTAAAAAATGTGTATATTATCAACGGCAAGTAAGTTTTATGATCATTTTGTGCAGTAATTACCAGAATTAAACACTGCTTTCAAGCATCCAGTATTTCAAAACCATTACTCTAGTTTGAAATTTTTCAATATGTATTTGTTAAGAACTTAGAATATGAGTTGTATTTTTAAAGTTTGCATTCATGTGTATATCATTCAAGTGTTTTTGTTGATGATTGAAATCAACCTTGTGCGTTTTTAGAAAAGCTTGTTTGATCCATGATTTATTAGGTCCAATCTCAAAAAAGAGTGAAAGGGATCGAGTTTTAGGAGGAAATAAGTTTGTAGAAAAGAAAACCAGGCCCTCAGAAATATAAATAAAACAATAAACTTCAAGACAGTATGATTGGAATCACAAGTTAAATACAATGCTTCTTCTTGTTCTTTTGTCTAAACTCTGAACCAAGGTGACAACAAAAATTAAAATCTGTAGTTTAGTGACTTCAAGCCACTACTTTCCTTGTCGAGGTCTCTGATTTCCTGCTTACCCTTTTAATATCTGTATTTAGGACAGTCGTCATGTTGTATTACAACACTGAAAACTAGACAAAATGATTGGTGTATGTACAAATATCAACTGTTCGTGTTTGCCACAGGTTCAATTCTGCCATGGGAGTGTCTGCTTTCAGCCTATGATAAGTGACGGGTTCTGGGTACTATCTCAGCCGCCTGTTGTAGGTGACGTCACAATTAATGACATCGAGACAGATTCAACAAGTACAAATCTCCACGTGGCCTTCCAGACATTTGAGCATGCATACATTGACCATGATAGACAGTTAGAGTTGATGGATTTCTACGAGTGGACTATCGCTGAGGATGGGGAACACAGTGCTGTACTGAGTGAATGGAAACGCATCGATGATTTGAACATCATTGGTGAGACGGTATGTTGAAACTCCTTTTTAAACCTCCTTTTCCGTTTTTGTTGGTTTGTTGACAACTTCAGTCGCTTCAGTAAGAAAAGGCAAAAAGTCAACGTTATCACTACAAGAAATTGTTGGATTTTTTTTAAATACTGTTTTTAATTTTTAAAGGCTCGATTCACTGCATCGTTGGATGGACATCTCGACCACGACACGTGTCTCCGTATGGCTGTGAGGGGCCACAACAAAGCTGGTCTTTCATCCATAGTGAGCACAGAGGTTGTGGATTGTGACGATGTGATGATTGTTAAACCGCATGTTGTCATCGACTCGGACCGTAAGTTTCGACCTTAACCATGGGGGAGTGTGAACTTTCATGGAGGCCTTGACCATGTACTTGTTAGAATAAGTTTGCAGGAAGATTCTCACATTATGTGACAGGCTCTAATGTGACAGTTGAGTGAAGGGAGTGTGAATTAAAAAAAACACAATGTGGTGTTATGCTTTTTTAGGGTCTATATTTTCACATTTTTGTTTTCACACTTTGTTTTTGATCAATATAGGTAAACTTTCTGTTCATCCCCGATACATCAACAGTTGATGTTTTTATTAAACTGGCTGTTTCCCCAGTATGTTTTTTTTCCAGATTGTGACATTTATTTTATAAAAGGTCATAACTTTTGAACCAAACATCACACAAGTGTGTAAGATATGTCAAAATGAAGGTTGTTGTATGGTCTCTTTAGCCATGTATTAAACCCAATAGGTCAATTGTCCCCCTTGTGACTCATTTTTGCAGAGCCCATCACATATTGGGCCCCATTCACAAGTTAAATCAATGTGACACCGCACTAATACATGTCAAACAGTCTCAGTGCTGGCAACCCTGCCCTCTTCGGCAAACGACATTCCAGAAACCAACTACCCAAGGAGTTTTTAAAAACCTTTTGCTAATTGATTTACCAGTTACTCAATTTGAACTACATTTGCAAAAGATGTATATGTTAACAGTCATCGATGGCAAGAACAAATCACTTTAAAGCTTGTGCAGGGCTTTGGTAGACGTTGACCAACACCCAACCCCACATACTTCTATCAGAACCAGACCCCCACACTTAACGCACTCATACAGAGATAATAATTTACATAAGATACAAAATTAGATACCAAAATTTGTGCCGGACGCTCAAATCAGCCACCGACAGATCTTTGTTGCACCAACATAATGGAACAATCTCCCACCTATACACTTCGGTCTGCAAAATAATATTTTTTAAATTTGCACTATATAAGACTTATCATTAAGAGCTCCCCAATGTCTTACTTGACTTTCTCCACTACATGAGTAGCTCTTAAAAAAAAATAAAACTGATTTTCTCTCTGTCTTTAGACGAAGTGAACTTAGAACAGAATGCTCTGTGGCTTGAAGCCGATACGAACTACATCTCATCAACAACCGTCCTATCAGCAGTCTGGCCTTCATTACGTCACAGGAACTACGTCTGGGCAGCGGTTAAAGATACTGGATCTGCCGATTTCGGTGACTTGAACAATGGCTTGAATTATCCTTGTGAACATCCAATGGCTGTAGGTTGTGGAAACACAGGTAAGTGACAAATAATTTTGTTACGTCTGACATTGCTGCTATCTTCAAAAACACTGGACACTAGTGGTAATTGTCAAAGACCAGTCTTCTCACTTGGTGTATCTCATTACATATGCATAAAATAACAAACCTGTGAAAATTTGAGCTCTGTTGGTCGTCGAAGTTGCGAGATAACTATGAAAGAAAAAAACATCCTCACACGAAGTTGTGTGCCTTTAGGTGCTTGATTTTGAAACCTTAAATTCTAAATCTGATGTCTCGAAATCAAATTCGTGGAAAATTACTTCTTTCGCGGAAACTACGTTACCAAAAGTGTTCACTGCCTTTAAGGGTTTCGGTACGTAACATATATATCTGTGGACATATAAAGTTCACAGGTTTAATTAAACTTACTTGGTTTGAAGATTATCATGGTAGAAAGCTTCCCGTAAAATATATCTTGCTGAAGTTCTGTAATTTTGAGAAATGAGTAAAACAATGTAACAAATTCATTTGCTCCTCACGAGACGTCAATTATTTGAGCATATAAACAACGTATTATTGCGACTCTCCTTGCGCCATTAATGTTGCGCAGTTGTGTAAAGTTTTGTGAAATCGGCTGCAGAAAACATTGCTCTGTGATGTTCCAGTGAGTAGGGATTCTTGTCATGGCCAAACAACTGGATCTACAAGAGGCATCAAACACTTTTAATGGTGCTTTGAAGAAAAACAATTTTAACAAGCATTGTTCTTGACTAAACGATTCTTGCTTTAGATAAAGAGTTTGTGAATGTCCATGGTTTATCGCTGGAGCACGGCGAACGTTACCGCATCTGCATTCACGCTGATGAAGTCACACTAGAGCATGAGAAATGGTCGGAAGCTCTGCCGTCAGTGTCCAGCTGTAGCGACGGGGTTGTCATTGATACGACACCGCCAACACCCGGCTCTGTTTGGATTGGCTGGAGCAGTCATAACAACTACCAGGTAATTCGTAAAATGAGGAGTTTTTCTAATAATTTCTTCGGTGGAAAAAACCCAAACACAAAACAACAAAAACTATACCAGGTTATTCGAGTTTCAAATATGTCTTCTATTATTTACATTGTTTTCCTGGTGGAGACAAACCATTTGTCAAACTAAAGTACCTTGCAATATGTATTGCAAAGTACCATATTGCCTGTTTAAACTTTTCAAATCAATGTAATCAAGGGGATATCTCCAGCTATTTTATATTCACGCATGACATCACAATTCTTACTGAAATGAGGCCATAGGCGCACGTCACGCCAACTATGGCCTCAAATTGTGAAGTCATGCATAAATATTAAGAGAGGTTTATGGGTCTTAAAGGCAGTGGACACTATTAGTAATTACTCCAAATAATTATTGCCATAAAACCTTTCTTGGTGATGAGTAATAGGGAGAGGTTGATGGTATAAAACATTGTGAGAAACGGCTCCCTCTGAAGTAATGTAGTTTTCAAGAAAGAAGTAATTTTCCACGAATTTGATTTCGAGACCTCAGATTTAGAATTTGAGGTCTCAAGATCTAGCACCTGAAAGCACACAACTTCGTGTGACATGGGTGTTTTTTATCTTTCATTACTATCTCACAGTTTCGCTGACCGAAAGCTCAAATTTTCACAGGTTTGTTAGTTTATGTATATATTGAGATACACCAAGTGAGAAGACTGGTCTTTGACAATTACCAATAGTGTCCAGTGTCTTCAAACAATGTTATTATGGTAAATTGATTTAGATCTGAAGACAAAAAAGTGTTACAGTGTAAAACTTAAGTATATCTTTGTATCTAATAGAGTTCTACTTCAGAGCTGGTTATACAATGGGAGTCTTTTAGTGATGTTGAGGAGCACGGCTTAGCGCGTCATCATTCTGGAGTCAAGTACTACGAGTTCGCAATCGGTGAGATTCTAGTATGGTATCCTTGTGGTTTACCAATATGCCTGCTGAGTTATCTTGAAAACTGAAACACCTGTTGTTGAAATTAAGTTGTTGTCTATAGACCGTTATCATGCTGTCTCCACCTTGGTCATGTTCCTCGTATTGAATAACAATAATGAATGCTAATAATCATTATGAAAATAGGAACCAGAATATTTCGTTCTTCCAGCCTCGGTGTGGTTACATTGATACTAATGGGGAAAATTCACGATGGCTGCACCATAATCGAGGGTTATTCTTGTATAATTCTTAAAGGGTGTAATTCGGCAGAGACAAACCGGAGAGTTGTGAACTGAACTAAGTAACTGTACTTTATTCCATGCAAAAACATTTCCATGTGTTTCTTATTCCCTTGTGCACAATGGTGTGGTAGTTATAGTATTGCACTACGTACATGTACTTGATCTAAATGGTGATGCAAATATAGAGTGCATTTGATTAGCTTCCCCGGGTCGACCCCGCGGTGCTCACTTGGGTGAGCCCCTGACAAGAGCTATTCGAACAATTACTCGCCCTCTTGTGGTGACGTCATGCACCTCGGGGCACCTCCAAGTGACCCACTCCACAAGCAGGGCACTGGGGGCTGACCCGGGTGAGCCCCTGGAATGGCGTCAAAGCTTTTGGAACGTACCGGGGGCAGGCAGACTGGGGTCGACCCAGGGAAGCTAATCGAACGCACCCAATATTGGACACTGTACATACGTATGTGAATTTAAATTGGATGGTGGTTGTGAATGTTTACAGGGTCAATGCCAGGTGGAAACGATGTCCAAGACTTCACCCGTGTCGGTATCGCTAACAGCATCATCATACACAACTTGAGGTTACAGAATGGACACGCCTACTATGCAGTCATTAGAGGTAATGAACAATGATCCTTTTGTCTCTTCGGTTATTATGATTTATTCATCTGGAATGAATTACAAGTTTAATGAAGAATTTGTGCCCTGGTCATTAAAAAGACAACACGGTATATTTTAAAGTTATAAAACAGGAATTGACAACAATCTGGAGATTTCTGAGCAAAAACTGCCGTAATACTAAATGGCATGAGAAAACACAATTACCAACTAAATCAATACCACTAATCCAAACCACGCCTTCTACAATGCCATCCATGACCACAAATAAAAAATCCAAAAGGCAGTTGAGCATTGGACATGGTCACCTGTCTGAAGGAGCACTTGCTTGAAATGAGTGAAACGTAGCTTAAGTAAGAAATGTCTACTCCGCTGTAGTAGAATATATAGCAAAACTGTTCTCTAAAGAACAAAATCTACATGTGTTGCTGCAAACCAAATACATATTGATACCTTACCATGCAATACCTCAACTCCTATATAACTACCATTATTCTTGGGATTCCCAAAATGAACCCCATAATCCACCAATTAATGACTGGTCGTTAATTTAACACGCGTGCATTTTGGTTTGTTTAATTACACCTGCCATATTTACCATGAAGTATTAATATTGTTCTCAAAGATAAACTGTTACAATACTTTTCATCTTTTTAGCAACTGATTTTGTTGGTTTGTCTACAAAATCATCGTCTGACGCAATTATGATCGACACAACATCACCAACTGTGAGTGATGTCTACACATTGGACGTTGGGGGCAGCAGCTTCCTTATGTCCACAACATCCGTCTCACCAAGGTAAAGTTTGTAAAAAGAAAAGTGTTCTTGTTAAAAAAAATTATTGCAAACCTGCTTTTCGTTTTGAAAGGACTGTTAGGAAAATTTAAGCCTGGAACATTATGAAAATTATAAGTTTTATAACTTTAAAATATATTTTCCACCATATTCATTTCCAAGTTAATGTTTTTGTTTTTTCTCAAAGCACCTTATCTGGAGACAGTACTGTCACTTTAACAGTCGAGCACTCTTGAACAAAATTGCCATTGTTAACAAAAATATTCAATGATCAATTAAATATGGAATTATAATGATCTAGGCAGTCCAATTTGTACACTTTGAATTTGATTATAGTATGATTTTTTTTTTTTAATATTTCATCACAGCTGGGAGAATGTTTTCACAGATGTAGAAAGTGGCATCTCATACTTTGAGTGGGCCGTGGGTTCACACCCAGGTCATGCTGACGTCATGCCATTCACCAGAGAGGACTCAGAGTCTGGAGTCACTGACCCTTCACAACCTTTGACCCTTCATGAAGGTCACTCGTATTTCATTTCTATAAAGGTAATTGCAGCAATAATCAGGTCAGATTTACTTTGAAAAAAAAAGTAATTCAAATACAAGAAAATCGATTTATAATGTATTTATAGAAGAAGATTTTCATTGAGAAAACTGATTTTGTACAAGTAATTTTGTTAACATTTTTTTTTATTATTCCCACATCAGGCCATCAATCATGTTGGGTTGATCTCGTTAAAGGCGTTCGGTGCCTTCACGGTAGACGAGAGCCCTCCAGTGGCAGGTCATGTCTTTGATGGAGACCGCTCTCTCGCATCATCCAATCACAGAGATCGTGACTTCCAGGAGGACCGGAAGACAATTAGTGCATTCTGGGAAGGGTTTCATGATCCCCATAGCGCCCTCATTGGTCATTCGTGGAGAGCAGGGACGTGTAAAGGATGTAGCGACGTCGTATCAGAGCAGCACATCGGAATGGATACCGGTAAAAAAAGGAAGATCAAATCATTGTAAATGCATTGACTCAAATTTAAGTGCACCACGATGATAGTTGATATTCAGCTATCACAATTTATACAAATGAGTTCCATGAAAAAATGATTTAAAGACACTGGACACTATTGGTAATTATCAAAGACCAGTCTTCTCACTTGGTGTATCTCAACATGTGCATAAAATAACAAACCTGTGAAAATTTGAGCTCGATTGGTCGTCGGAGTTTTAAAGAAAAAAAAAAACACCCTTGTCACACGAAGTTGTGTGCGTTTAGATGCTTGATTTCAAGACCTCAAGTTCTAAACTTGAGGTCTCGAAATCAAATTCGTGGAAAATTACTTCTTTCTCGAAAACTATGTCACTTCAGAGGGAGCTGTTTCTCACATTGTTTTATACTATTAACCTCTCCCCATTACTCTTTACCAAGTGAGGTTTTATGCTGATAATTATTTTGAGTAATTGCCAACAGTGTCCACTGCCTTTAAAAGCCTTTTATTCAAAATACATCATTGCCAATAAGAAAAATTTGTTTATTATATAACTTTTTCTCACAAATGTTAAAAATCAAAGCTTTAAATTTAAACTGATTTTTTTACCAGTCCAATCTCTAGCACAATGAAGGCCTGCGTACTTTGTATCTCCAGCGTATCAAATTGTTTAAAGCGGGTAAAATTGTGTTTTCTACATATTAAAACTGATTCGTTTTGGGCGTTAAAGGCAGTGGACACTATTGGTAATTACTCAAAATATCTATTAGCATAAAACCTTACTTGGTGACGAGTAATAGGGAGCTGTTGATAGTATAAAACACTGTGCAAAACGGCCCCCTCTGAAGTAACATAGTTTTAGAGAAAGAATTAATTTTCCACAAATTTGATTTCAACCTCTGAATTAGATTTTGAGGTCTCGAAATCAAGCATCTGAAAGCACACAACTTCGTCTGACAAGGGTGTATTTTCTTTCATTACTATCTCGCAACTTCGACGACCAATTGAGCTCAAATTTTCACAGGTTTGTTAATGTAGTTTATGCATATGATGAGATACATCAAGTGAGAAGACTGGTCTTTGACAATAACCCATAGTGTCCAGTGTCTTTAATAACCTGTAAGCTTAAGTTTTTGAAATATTTCCTTTTTTTTTTTAGAGGTTAAAGCTGACAACCTGAACCTTGTGCCCGGTTTCACATACTATGTAACTGTGATGGCCTGTAACGCTGCTGATCTGTGTACTTCAGTGACATCTGATGGGGTACTAGTTGATGATTCGCCCCCGTTGGTAGGTCGCGTGTATGATGGGAGCCCCGGTGGTGGCGATATCAGCTTTCAGTCGTCAAGGTTGGTGTCCTTCTCGAGTTTGACTTTGCTTATTTCGTCCAGAAATTGGAAATGAAACTACAGGTTATACCATTAAAATTCTTTATAGGAAAGCAATTTAACAAAAGTTACCACTCAGCTCTTAAAAAAAGATGAATGTCGCAATAAGGTCACAAATCTTTTGCGGGGAAATGATCGATGTACACTTTAATTGAAAGAAAACAAAACTACTAATTTATTTAGATAAAATTGCTCACTTGACAATACTAGACATTGACCAAGTACTTCTGTTTACTGATAGAAACAATAATGTCGAGCATACAAAAACACGCAATGCAACCCTGATTGCAAGTTTAATGGCAAGTTTAAAAGCAAACACCAGAGTGACGGGCTTCATGGCGTTTTGTACACCCGAGGGGGAAATTGCACCCGAGGCGTAGCCGAGGGTGCCATTTCCCCTCGAGGGTGTACAAAACCCATGGACCCCAAATCACAGGGTGCAACAATTGTTTTTGTTATACCTTGGCAACATGATTATTCTTCTTCTCAAAGTTCTGTTGTCATCTTCAAACACATAACGACGAGTTTAATAAGCAGACGAACAGTTGTTCAAATAAGAAACCGTTCTTCACTGTTCCCTCGAACCCGCGACCGTTTCGTACTATGCACCGGAAATTGCCCAATGGTGGGAACGATCAAGGTAAGTACACCGGTTAACATCACTCATGTTACCCACCGCGCTGTGCAGCCATGGTACATGTGTATTTGTTGCACGGCACGTGATTGGTTCTCGACAATCAAACTTCAGAATTTGTTACCGAGGTATAACAAGTTGTATTGCTTGTTTTACAGAAGGCAGCTCTCAGCACATTGGTGGGGTTTCCATGATCCCCATTCCAGCCTCTCACACTATGAATGGCGAGCTGGTACCACACCAGGCTTGGCTGATATCCTTTCATCAACACGTATTGAGCTGTCACAATCTGCTCTGATGTTCCTATCGGAGTCAGATCAGATGCTAGAAAATACTGATATCTACATCACAGTCCGTGCTTATAATGGGCTTGGTAGGTGGAGTGAATCTACATCCAATGGGTTCCGTGTAGATTCAAGCCGACCTCAAGTGATTCAGGAACCAACCATTGACGGAACAGTCGGGGTAGTCGTCAGAAACACTCAGGTAATAAAAATACTTTTGTATCAATAATCAAAGGAGGCTTTGTTGTGAATTTGTTTATCGTCTCTTATTATGTATTAGTTCAATTAATTAATTAATGTAAATATGAACACTGGCGATAGTCGTCAGAAACACTCAGGTAAAACCTTGCTCTATGGTAAAACTTATATTAAAAATGTTTGTATTTCAGAATTTCAGGAGGCTTTAGTAGGAATGTTTTGATGGTCTCTTATTATGTATCTTCGTTCAATTAAATCATGTAAAAAGTGAACAAATAATTTTTTTCCCAATGTTGATATCCATAAAAGTATTACATACCAAGGTAATTTTTTTTCTCGCGTGCTTATTTACCATTGAAGAAAAAATAAAATAGCTTCTTGAACAAATGTTCAGGGTACGGAGATTGCAGTTGATGAAAAGAAGTTTGATTAAAAACCCATTAAACAATTTAGTGAAAAACAATTAATTGGATTTGTAGGTTTGCTATTTGAAAAAGAATAAAACAAAAATTCAGGCCTTAGTTGAAAGAATTATTTCTTCATTACATTTTAGTCTCTTTAGAAATTTCATCAGAAACCATTCTATATATGCTTATAGGTTCTCTGTGACGTCATTCGATTCGTCTGGAAGTTCGTTGACGTAGAGAGTGGCATAACGGACCAATACGTTTCAGTGAGAACACACCATAATGGAGACGTTAATATTCCAACCATCAAGGTAATGTCTCGGAATAAAAAAGGTTGTTTTTGAGCAAAGGTAAACATTAAAGATCATAAAAATAGACGACTCTGTTGAATTTTGTCAAATTTAAGTACATAAAGCAATCAATCATTCATCATTCTTTGATTAGAGTGTTCACTATACAGTGTTCCTGTCACATTTCTTTTAGTGACATTACTCACTAACAACAAACCTCAACATGATCATGTTGGTTAATATAAGCTCACACCATTTAAAGGCAGTGGACACTATTGGTAACTACTCAAAATAATTATTAGCATAAAACCTTTCTTGGGGACGAGTAATGGGGAGAGGTTGATGGTATAAAACATTGTGAGAAACAGCTCCTTCTGAAGTGACATAGTTTTTGAGAAAGAAATAATTTTCCATGATTCGATTTCTAGACTTCAGAATTAGATTTTGAGGTCTCGAAATCAAGCACCTGAAAGCACACAACTTCGTGTGACTAGGTTTTTTTTCTTTTATTATTATCTCAAAACTTTGACGACCAATTGAGCTCAAATTTTCACAGGATGTTATTTTATGCATATGTTGAGATACACCAAGTGAGAAGACTGGTCTTTGACAATTATTAATAGTGTATATTAAGAGTATGTTTAAATTAAAAAAAGCAATCTTTTTTTTTCGTTTAAACAGATTGCTGGAAGTGAGGTAGACCACACCTTCACCAATTTGACCTTACATGAAGGAAGTCACTACGTCATCACAGTGGTAGCATGTAACCAGGCTGGTCTCTGTACTGAAGCAAAGTCAACAGAATTTCTCGTAAGTGACATCACTATTGATTCTGAGATCGTAGCGCGGAATGAAACTTATTCATGCAAGGTCTTGTCTTATGGCAAGTTTTACGAGATAATTACGAGATAATGGCGCAACTTGTGTTAGGAAACACAAGAGAAGCATATATTTAATGCTTCAGAATGTCCTGGCCAAATTTAAAATGGCTGCTTAAACTAAAAAAATATTGCTTAAAAGTTCTCCTGCTAGGCAAACATGAACTGGATACCAGTCACAAATTGCACAGGTGCAGTGGTTAATTTGGCCGGTAACGATATTCTATAAGTTTGTCATTATTTTAACAACGACAAAACAACTCTTCTTGATGTGCCTACAAACTGCTCTCTGTTTTGTGTTTGGCGCCAAAGATTCACTATATTAAAAAGATTGTTAAAGTTCTGTCTTACGTTTTGATCAGGCTTATAAAGTGTCCCCTCATGCGTTCATAAATTGGCTTCAATTTTAAAGGTATAATTTAATCGTTATTTGTCGATATAATCTTCACACTTTTAGGTCGACTGTAGCTCCCCGACTGTAGGAACGTTTGCAGTTGAGACAGAGAGTGCTGCTAACCTTGAGCGTCATCATATAATTTGGATAACTCCAACGGAACAAGAGGTGGAACCAACTACTTCAGTACATTCAGGATATTCTTGATAAATAGCTGCTTTTCAAACACCCAATATTTTTTTCAGAATAGGCCTAATAATAATCATTATTTTGGTTTCTTATATAGCGCTCTTCAATCACTAAGTGACGCTCCATGCCTTTCAAAACAATGTTTTGCAACTGTGTTTAAAGCCATTGGACACTTGCGGTAAACAGTATTGTTCAAAGGCCCACACTTTGTGTATCCCAACTTATATATAAAATAACAAACCTGTGAAAATTTAGGCTCAATCGGTCATCGGAGTCGGGAAAAAATAACGGGAAACCCCCCCTTGTTTCCACACGTTTCGCCGTGTCATGACATGTGTTTAAAATAAATCCGTAATTCTCGCTATCGAGAATTGATAATTGTTTTAATGTTTTCTCAAAAAGTAAAGCATTTCATGGAATAATATTTCAAGAGAAGTCTTTCACCAGTTTAGTGATGTCTCTGTACTGCATGATTATTTTTTAAACTTCATATGCCGAGTATTGTTTGAAACAATGACTTGACATAGCATGGTTTGAGTGAGTTTAATTAAACAACGTTACTTTATGCTTTATAACTTTAATTCTGAAGCCGGAAGAAAGTACCGAAGAGGGCACCGACCCCACGTCAATGACGACCCCACGACCTCTACGCTATCACTCTGGTTGGATGACATGGTTAGAGGACCCGTTCACCTCCACCGGATCCCTCGCCCTTGCTTGGCTTGGGTTTGCTGACTTACACTCCGGCATCAGTCATTACTTTGTCTCTGTTGGACGAACGTACGGGGGCTCAGAACTCACACCGGTAAGATTAAGTACACTAAGATTTGTCAATAGTTTCGGAAACAAATTTTTCCATCCATTTATTGTGTATCTCCATTCCAGGGGGGACCCACGAATATTTCCACGGGTTGGTAATGCGTGTCAAACATTATTATAATAGTAATAATAAGACTTGTAATGCGCACATATCCATCCCTGCTGGGTGTTCAAGGCGAAGTAAAACCATCCCCCCCCAAAAAAAAAAAAACCCCAAAACAACAACAACAACAACAAAGAAAAGCAGACACAACAAAAATAATCCTTGAAAACCTGTGACATAAGATAAGTTTTGAGAAGAGATTTGAATTTTTTGGTACAAAGACAAGATCTAAGATTAAGTGGTAGAGAGTTCCAGATGCTTGGCGCAGCTGAAGAAAAAGACCTGTCACCCCATGAGTGTCGAGACTTGGGTTCATGAGGAGAAGCATGGAACTTGATCGAAGATTCCTTGATGGAGTGTAAACTTGAAGCAGTTCAGAAATATAGTGGGGAGCCTTTAATTGCCATTTAGAGCTTTGTGGACAATGAGCATCAGCTTGAAGATGATTCGTTGAGAGATAGGGAGCCAGTGTAGTTGTTTCAGAATGGGGGTGATAGAACAGGATTTTCTAGACAGTGTCGTAATGCGGGCAGCAGTATTTTGGAGGCGTTGAAGTCGGAAATTTGGTTGTTAGGAAGACTGTAGAGAAGAGCATTACCGTTGACTACATTACAGACTACAGGCTCGTTTGTGTACGAGCCAATGGGAATTACTTTGCAACAGTGGATCAGTCTATGTTGTAATCAACTCCACCGGGTGAACAACCTTGCGTTGGCCACTCAAACTTTGTTTCTCACGTATATTCTCATTGGAGTCAAAATGCTAAAAGTCGCCTGGCAGTGGTATTTTGTAAAAGTATTGCCTTCGCCATTGTCACTAATGTTTTGATGAGTGAAATGTGTAAACTTAGGTTTAAATTTTGTGTTTTAATTTTATTAATTTTGGTTTAACCCATACACCGATGTGTGTTAGCACTGTATACTCAGTACTTTCCCGAGTCCTGTGAAAAAAATATCACAGGCATGTTACTCGGGTGGGATTCGAACCCACAACCCTTGCAATTCTAGAGCAAATTCTGTTTTAATTTTATTTAAAAATTAAGAGTAGGCCCCCCCCCTTTTATATTGACCCGTGGCTTCATGACGTCAGTTGCTAACTGGCAGTTACATGCACCAAGTGTAAACCAGTTATTGTGTTCCCTTTTAAGAGTGGACCAGTTCGAGTGACTTACAGCAGTGATGGTATGACATTGGACGAAGGCATTGCACAAACGGCAATTATACCAGTAGAGGGCAGTATAACTGATTCCAACAATCACTACCTTTACGTATCGGTATGGGCTGTAAATGGGGTAAGTTGAAAACTAGACTAAACAAGTTTTTTAACCACTTAAAAAAGCAACAAATATTTAAAAAATAAAGGTTCCTTCCCTTGTATTTCAAACAACTTAAAAACTTACCTAGTCCCTTATGGTTAATTACTTATAGTAATTGTTTAATGAATAATTAGCATTATTAATTGTTTTAATGACACATGAGAACTGTCAATAAGACATTGTCAAAGTTGTTCACATATAAGACACTTCCTAAGAAGTGTTAGTTTCAACTAAGATCCCACTATTTTTGTTTTGTGATACTTATCGGTTACTTACTTCATTTGAAATTCATTGCCAAGTTATAGTCAAAGGTCACAATTGTCTGTGTTAACATTTGGTTTTTGTATATGTATTTTCTTCTTTCATAATTTAATAAATAAAGGTTGGCCTACCAAGCAGTCGCCACCATTCCACATTTGAAGTTTCTGAAACATCTCCCGTTGAGGGCGCCCTGGTCATGGTACGTCGTTGCCAAGCTGCAACATGTGAGGGTCACTGCGCTTGTGCACCCATCCATGGCGCCTGTTCTACAGCACAAGGACTGTGTAGTGATTTAACCATTGGTAAGATTGCTTATTCCCTTCTGCTCGGAGAAACTTAAAAGAACATTACAGAATTTGTTTCGCTATCAAAAAAAGTCGCTGGCAGTGTAGGCACTTGTAATCCACCATATACAAAAACTGTCAAACCTGTAGAAGTTTGAGATCGATCGGCCATCTGGGTCATGAGAGAATAGTGAAAAACCGATTACAAATTTTGCATTGCAACGATGACAAAACAAAAATGAATAAAACGCTCCCTGAGCGATAAACTCCAATCGCAAAATTAGATTACATATTTCTCATCAAATATGAAATTTCAGACAGAAATATTTCAAGGGATGTTTTCTACTATCATCATCATTAGACCGTGTAAGTTTTATGTAAATCTGTGATCTTCACGATTTTTGTTTCTTATCAAGTCTGTAACGTTCCTTTAATGTCAATTGAGATTTAAAAAAACCATAATGTTTAGCATCCTGCCTTCTAAAAAACTTTTTTTTAACAATTTTTTTTAAGACCACCGGATTGGCTATTTTTCGAAAACAAAAATTCGTCTGAGATCGTTAAAATGTAAAAAAACATTTTTAAAGAAAGAAAAAGAAAAAACGCGGCCTTTAAAAAGGAAGGGAATAGTGATCCTTCATCCGTGTTATTTAGAGTGACATGTTTTTTAACCTGTATGTTTTTAAACTTACAATGTTTTTGTTACTCACTTTTGAGAATTTGTTTGTAACTATCAATACAAAATAGGCTCAAACCTTAAGGTTTTTAAAAGCTAGAAACAAGTCTGGCGACAACATGCCTCAAAGTGACACTCCATGACACCATGTGTGAGAGGTTGCTTTGTTATTTATAGCTCCACGCTGCAACAAAGCTGCTATACAACACAGAGCTCCCACATGGGTAACATGTGTCATGATGTATTAGGAATTTTCAAAATGATCGCTTTAAAGCAACCAAAGTCTGTTTAACCTCATGCAAACTAAATTTTACTTTTTGAATGCAAGAATTTTTAATAAAACTCAGCAAAGATCACATCTTGCCATTTTTCGTTCAATTAGGTATTGTAGAAAAATTTTGTCCATTAAAAAATATCTTTTCTACTTGTGTTATCCATGTAGACAATCCTAATACCGAGATCGAGGTCATAGACGTTATCGATCTGAACTTTGACGACATCAATAACTTGATTGATATTGATGGCACTGCTACTCAGTATATGATGGCTGCTGCATGGCGGGTCAGTCAGCAGAAAGGACTAAGTATCAATTGGTAAGTCTAAGTAGCTCTGCTATTATCGAGTGAAGGAGTCACAAAAAGAAATCAATTTGCTAATTAGAAATATCATTCTATCAAATATATCGTAACACATTGCAGAATTTAGAGTGTGGTCTTACTATCAGGACTAAGTCACCAGTCATTCAAAAACCGACTGGTAAGGACTGGCAATCGTAAGGATTATCAAAAAGACGTAACGTAATATGTTACCTAAAACTGAAAACGTAACGTAAAATGTAACATGATGTTACGTAAAACGTAATGTAACATATAACATAATGTTAAATGCAACACGAAGTTACGTAAAATAATATAACGCAAAACGTAACCTCACGCAAATCGTAACCTCACGCAAATCGTAACATAACGTCTAATGTAGCGTAACGCAAAGGGTAACCTTTCATACTGTATTGTTACATAATTTAATGCAAAACGTAATGTAACGTAACATGACAGTAGAACATAACATAACATTACATAATGTGCGCAACTTAATCTTCAGTAACGTGACATTATAATAATATTAATAACGTAACGTGATAACCCCACAGAGGGCGTGTTCTTTTTTATGTAAAGAAACCACTGGGCCAATCTCCAGTGTTCCAACTCTGTCACAGATGTACTCCAAACATTACATTAACCCCAAATCTTTTTGTTCTAATTTGGTTAAAGGTATGAATGGAGTATTGGGGATGACTCGTCATCAGATGTTGAGCCAACAGGAGTATTTGATTCAGCCAATGAAAGGGTTTGGTTCGACATTGGCCAGGAAAATCACACCATCGTCATGCTTGATGAAGGTAAATAGAGGGGAAACCTGCAAAATACAAAATCTACTGTAACGCTAGGCCTATGTGATATTCGTATAGGTTGGCATTGGTAAATCAGCGATCGAGATGAGCGCTTGTTTGGCTAGGTATAATAGTTATTACCCAAGTTAAAAGACAAAGTATTTTGGTTAAAACCATGTTTGAACTGTTATCCGTGTTTGTTTTAATGTGAACAAGTTTTTTCCCCCACTAAAGGAAGTTTAGGGAAGTTGGGATAAATTTTCCTTTTGGTGAATCACGCCATAATTATCTCTTAGAAGGACTTCAACCATGTCATTCCTACTGCGAGTCTATTAACAGTAAACAAAATTCTGGACCACAACATCGTGCAAGAAAAAGTGGTATACACTTCTGGTTCATGTTATTGTTATTATTATGATTTATTCGTCACAAACACACATACAAAATACAAGAAAAGTCAGGGATATATGCCTGGAATTATTTATTTATTTATTTATTTTAATTCTTCGGACAAGCAAAACAATAAAACAAGCACGTCCAGGGAAGGGCAAAAGTTAAAAAACTGTCATCAAAAAAGATGTGCCCTCCCAGACCTAGCTCATAAAAAAACACATTTATATACTATACATTAAACATTTTAAAATTGCAGTAAAAATTAAAAAAGTTTACAAAAAAACTGAAGCCCGAAGGCCTTCAATTCCAATATCCCTGGCCAAAAGTTAAACTTTCTTCATCACTTGCTTTGTTCAAAACTTCCCTCAAGACGCACCTAATGAGGACCGCATAAACATTCTCTTCTACTGATGTGTCGCTGTGCCATACATTTCAATACGGACACCAGCGCATGATAAAATGTTCACTTAATATATCGTTCAAAACGTATTTCAAGACATTCAAAAGGCACAATGTGATCTTATAGTTCAACCTTTTGTTGTGATATTATTCAGACCGAATTCTGACGACTGGGCTGAGTTATCATTTTTACATCCGGACCTGGTACAGTGACACCTTGTACGCCGTGTTTAGATCAGATGGTGTTACACCAGATATCAAGGCTCCAGAAATCTCAAAAGTCAGAGGAACTAAGGTAAGCTTTGTAGAAGAGTTACGATTTTAAGTGGCAGTTTTTCTGCTTTTAATTAATCTCCCTTATATCTTCAACGATCTAGACCTTGGGATCTTGATGCTTGGAAGATGGGTAGAAAGCTTTGATTTCTAGGGGGTTTGGGTACTTTTTGTAGGACACAAAAAAACTGTCCAGATATTTAAATTAAATTTACACGGTTTGAAGATAATGATGGTAGAAAGTTTCCCTTCAAATATTACTTGCTGAGGTGCTGCAATTTTTGAGAAATGAGTAAATGTCACAAAAAAATGTTTTTCGTCTCTGGAGATTAACATTATTTTAGCAGGTACAACATATGACTCTCCTGAAAACATCGCACTGGGATTTTCACATTTTTCTCAAAAACTTGACGATAAAATGAAGCTGAAACTTCTACATGCATGCTTCAAGTTACTAAGAGTAGCAAGTCATGGGGCGATAGGTCATTTTTCCATGCTGGACCCACACTCTGGAATGACTTGCCTCTACAAATCTGCAATATTTCTAACATCAATACTTTCAAGGTTAAGTTGAAAACCACTTTGTTTAATCTCGCCTATGTGTAACTGGTATATTTTTCTTATTTTCCTTGCTGTGTGTGGTTCCCCCTCCTGTGCGCCTTGAGCACCTCATTTTGGTGGATTTTGGCGCCCTATAAATATTCTTTATTATTATTATTATTATTATTATTACAGGTTAATCAAATTACATAGATTTTTATTCACAGTGAGTAGGGATTCATGTCATGGCCTCAAAAAATTGATTTACAAAAGGTATTGAAACCTTTTAAAAGGTTAAGTTTTATTAAGCTCAACGTTTAATTTTTCAGATTAAGGATCTAGCAACTGAGGGTTCTACGGAGGATACCGACTATATCACCAATCCTGATACTCTGTACGTCTCTTGGGAGGGAGTGTTTCGTGACGACGCGATATCGCAGTACGAGGTATCGCTCAGCACGTTCAGAGGAGGTAAAACAACTAATAGAAATGATTAGAATCTTGTTTTATTTATTCAGGCTAATAACATCAAGCACACGGCAACAAAAATTCTTGAATTGTAAAAAAAAAAAAATATGAAACATTAGAGACACACCAAAATACAAAGAACACGGGAGCCTGCCCAAAAGCGACCCAAATCACTATTTAAAAGAGCAATCCCTTTCAAAATTGTAGTTTTTTTTTACATATTAACAAACAATCAAAAAGGGGAACATCTAAGAATGTTCCTGACATTTTTCTGGACTTTCTGAACTCTGGAATCAACAACCATTAAAACCACACCCTCTGTCATGAAAGATTATGAGATTTGAAAAAAGAAAGAAGACAAAAAATTGTCTTTTGTCTAAAAATAAAAATTTACTATAATCCTGTTTTTAATATTACAGGTGAGGATATCAGTCACTTTGCCGACAAAATCTTAACGGCGGATGTCGTGACGACACAGTTCACTGGCCTTGGTCTACAGAGCGGGAACCGTTACTATAGCAACGTTCGGGCAATCAACAAAGCCGGTCTGCGCACACTCAGAAGCAGTGATGGCTTTGTGGTTGATCTAAGACAACCGGATGCTGGACTGGTGTTTGATGGGATAGGTATGACGCAAAATGCTCCAATGTTTTTTCAGAAAAGCAACTCTTATTGTGTTAACGTTACTCGCTTTTTTGGAAGTAGGTCTAGTGGTAGTAGCCGGACTGTTATGTTTGGTTCGATGATTTTTTCCCCTTGTAATCAATAGTCAGAATGGTAGACATTTTAGCATCTTTTGGGGAGCACTTGTAGACACACTTTGAGGTGTTATTTGTTTTGGATGTTTATTAACCCCTTTTCTACCTGATGAGGTCTAATGTTTGTCACAGCTAGCGTTGTGATCTGAAAAAGAGAGGTTTATAATCATTTTATGAGAAGCAGAAAGTAAGATTTGATATTAATAATAAACAAAATATGCTGCAACGTGAAGACTGCAAGCAATTTGCCTATTTAACTTCGGGTTACTGTGTACTTGCCGTTTGCCGTTTGAAATTGTTTCTCATGAAAAATAACTTCTTTTACTTATTTAAACCACTCACCAGTGTCACAGTATAATTAGAGACGATACCTTCAGGTTGATTAGACATTGCTCTCTGAGACATTTTGAGCACTTCCCCAGGTCAAAATTCCAGTTGAACCTAGTTAACTGGTGTCAACTGGTTCAACTGGATAGTGACCAAACTCGTCCATTTTCCATATTAACCAACTGGTTTGGACTAGGTTTAACTGAGTTCAACTAGGTTGAAATTATAAACCAGTAGGTTTCTGTCCATTTTCCATATTAAACCAACTGGTATTAGCTGTGTTTAACTAGTTTATCAACTGGTTTTCAACTAGTTCCAGTTAAACCTTGTTTAACTAGGTTCAACTGGAATTTTGACCTGGGTCCCTATGTTTGATTGTGAAAGGGTAATCATTTGCATTGTATGGAACATGTTACTGTTTTAGCTAATATTTGATACGCTTATAAACCTTATGCCCATGATGTCATTTGAGGAGGGCGCCCTCACTTAGAGGTCAAATGAAGGTTGATCATTGGCCAATCCCGGCCGCGCGTACAAGTCTGTGCGTCGCGATTGATACATCATATTTTTACCTCTAAGATGGCGGCTTCATGACGTCAATGCATATGGTCTAGAATAATAATAATATGAATATCAAAGGTACTCAAGGCGCTGAGTATATACGTATATGTTGATGCAGTGATGAATTTTGAGACCAAATTATTTAGCACCTTCTAAGTGTTTACAAGGTGCTACGGCACATACAGCAGCCACAGCCAGGAAGACTGGGGCGAACCCCTTCTCTTTCCGATAAGTGCACTGGGTTACTTTACATGACTACACAACACATGGGACCAATGGCTTTACGTCCCATCCGAAGGACAAAGCAATGGTTAAGTGTCTTGCTTATAAGGACAAAAGTGTCACGGCTGGGGATTCGAACCCACACTCTGCTGATCAGAAACACCAGAGTTTGAATTCGGTGCTCTTTACCTCTTGGCCACGACACTTCCACCAAACATTCAAAGTCTGCCTTCTCCTCTTATATAGATCTGCATGATTTAGAATACCAGAACTCCAGCACGTTGATCTCAGCCTCATGGCACGGCTTTACAGACCTGGAGTCCTACATTGATCACTATGAGTGGTGTGTGGGTCGAACTCCTGATTCTACTGATCAAAGTGTCCTCCAATGTACCGATGTTGGGATGCAGCTATCGTCTTCGAAGATGCTCGAAATTCCACTCACAGGAGGTAAATTTTCCGTTATTACTATTTATTGCGATTGAACATCCGTAATTATTTTCAACTTTTGCACTCATGCTTATCCTCATGTAGTACATTCCGCAAAATGTGTCCTTTCATTTTCTTCAAAGTTTTCATTTTGCTTTGATGAATTTCGTAAACAGGGGTTTGTTTTCTGGGAGTTCATTATTTATATTGGTTGTTTTATCTTGTTTCCACTGTTCTGGTCAAATAAATAATAATACGTATGTTGCTAATTGTCATAAAATGTAAACAGAATGACTTTCATAAATTGTACCGGGTCATTGTTGATCACGATCAAACTTAAAATCATAATTAATTTTTCATTTGGTCCTTGTATCATCACAGGTATTAGGTACTACTCCAGAGTGTCGGCCATTGACGCAGCTGGTAGAGCGTCAGAGCAAGTCTTCTCTGATGGGGTTGTGGTTGACGTCACTCCTCCAGAGCCACAGAATTGTATCCACTCTGGAGATAATCTCATCGTAAATCCATCATTTGAAGGACAAAATGAACCAGGTACGCGATGAATGAAACCTACTATTTTTTAAATATTGGATTTGAGCTGCCTCTACTAGCTCCTGGGTAATGTCAGTGGTCTAGTTGGGTGGCACTGTTGGCTTGTGTGTAAAGCGCTCGCCTCTCACCAAGTTGACCCCGGTTCGATTCCCGGTTGGGGCCATATGTGAGTTGAGTTGTGCGTTGGTTCTCTGCTGTGCCACAAGGGGTTTTCCAGACAATCCGGTTTTCCTCCCTCAGGAAAAAATCAAACACTTTCGATCTTTGCTGTGCTCATAATGGGTTGATGTGGCTGGCAGCTGAATGCGCCCTTGCATGCCTGCTTCTCGAACATGTTGTAGCCGCGTCCTTCGCAATTCAGCTCTAGCTGCGAGTAAGGACGATTAGCCCCCCAAATTATTATTATTATTATATTAGTTGGTAAAGCAAAGCTTCTAGAGGTGGGTTTCGAATCCCACCCGTGTAATATGCCAATGATTTTTTGTCCACATAGCTCAGGAAAGTACTGAGTATACAGTGCTAATACACATTGGTGTATGTGGGTAAAAACCAAAATTAATGTTTTGTCTCCGATTCCAATTTCCATCCATTAAACCTATTAGTGCTGTTCTCACTCTGAAACAAATTACCTAGGCAGTCAGCGGTTCATTGATTGATATTTAAAATTGAAAGAGTCAGATCTCCTTAAGGGTATTCCTTTGCTGCCATGTCTTATCGTAAATTTGGGTGTGATTATGAAAAAAGGATAGTGAGACTGCCATAATTAAAGGGCGGTCACAGATTCAAGTCCCAGTCTAGTAAAATGTTTCTTTGCTCAACCCAAAAATTAATTTAGAATTTACCCAGTCAGTTCCCACTGTGGTGTAGAACCTTCACACAGTGTTTTCACTGTTTAACGTTTGGTCGGTATAACACATAGTGGCTTTTATTTAAAAGCTACATTGTGGACCTATTTTTGGGTGAAATCCTTGTTAAAGGCAGTGGACACTATTGGTAATTGGCAAAGACTAGCCTTCACAGTTGGTGTATCTCAACATATGCATAAAATAACTAACCTGTGAAAATTTGAGCTCAATGCTCGAACTTCCAAGATAATATTATTATCTTTTCAATGAAAGAAAAAAAACACCCTTGTCACACAAAGTTGTGTGCGTTTAGATGGTTGATTTTGAGACCTCAAGTTCTAAATCTGAGGTCTCAAAATCAAATTAGTGGAAATTTAATTCTTTCTCGAAAACTAAGGCACCTCAGAGGGAGCCGTTTCTCACAATGTTTTATACCATCAACCTCTCCCCATTACTCATCACCAAGAGAGGTTTTATGCTAATAATTGTTTTGAGTGGTTACCAATAGTGTCCACTGTCTTTAAGCAGATTTTCAGGAACCAATGTCAACGCAGATGACAATGTCAACGCAGATGACAGAGGCCGAGTCAACTGACAACTCGTCACTTGCCTTTACGACGGATTCTCCTGTAGCTGATTCCACAACAGAAGATGAGGCCGAGCTAAATGACAACTCATCACCTGCTTTGACGACAGAATCAGCTGTTGAGTCCACAACAAACTCTGAAGAAGACACCGAAAGTCCGCAAGATGAAATAGTGCCATGGGAACCCGGCTCTGGTACCCAAATCACTGTGATCACCCATGGGAAGAAGATTGCTCGTGACGGACGTTCTTTCTTATCACTACAAGGATCGATCGCACAAACTTTTAACTCGACCCCTGGAAGCCACTACCGGGTTCTCTTCTTCACTAGTCACATTGTCCCATCTCACGAGCCTCTTTTAAACCAAGAAGGTCGCATTGAAGCACCAGGATTAAACCATGTCTTCAGGTTGTACAGTCGCCCAGCTGGTAGTCACTCTGATCAGAGTCTGGCATCCATACAATGGCATGAACAGAGGTTTTATTTCACAGCCAGCGAAGCTCTCTCAATGCTGAGAATATCATCAGTTGGACGCTCAAATGGAATTCTACTTGACAATATTCAGGTACGAGAATCAATACAAAGAAGCTATACAATGATGACCACACATTTTAAAATACTAATTTTTTAATTTTGTCCTAGTTTGTCCTAGTTTTCACGTTGTCCTAGTTTGTTCTAATTTTAATCAATCAGAATTTCTTTTTTCATTTTCAAACTTGTTCCCTCTACTGATTACATGATATCCATAAAAAGTAACTTTGAAAAAAAGTGACGACAATGTTGACAAAATGAGAGGGTAATGGGAGACATTAGAGAACACTGGATGGCAGCAGACTTACCAGGTTAATCCATTGTCTTGTGTAATGTGTGTGTGCTCAGAACTATAGCCCTTTTCGAAACCACGGCTTTGGATTCGGCTTCAGGCTCTGTTCCCTCGTCTGAAGCCATGAGCGTACGCAAAGCACACGCAATATTGTGAAACCAATCGAAGGGCCAAGCTAGCCTGAGCCGAATCTGGAGACAAAGCCGTGGTTTCGTAAAGGGCCGATGTAAACAATGGAAATGTAACTGGTAGGTGTGCTGCAACCTAGCGTTCCAAAGTCTACTATTGATATGATTATATACTAGCCGCAAGTTTTGTGCATTCGTGAAAAATAAGCAAGACAGGTCACAGTTATTATTATTATTATTATTTATTCAGCCTATTCAACAGTACATGACAATAAAAAAATACTTCCAGATGGGCTAGGAGAAACAAAGACAAAATAATTACTGTGGTCCATAGACCTGCCTCCCCACATCTGGTTGTAAGACAAGTAATACAACGTTACATTGTAGATCTGTTAAAACATTTTGTTTGTACTTTAATCTTTCCGGTTATTTGTAAATTCTAGGTGACACAAATAACCACAGAGCCGAGTACTGGTCAGGGATCAGTAGACGTCCATACGCAGTTTATCCACAATTGGTCTTCACTCCAGGCCAAGTGGCATTTCGTTGATGCAGAGAGTCCTATTATTGACTACAATTGGGCCATTGGTAAATTAAGTTCGAAAACTTCTTTGAGAACCCCCTTTTTCTTTACTGCTAGACTATGGAAAAAGGGGAAAGTCTCTATATATTTTTGATCAAATAGTTTTCTGTTTAAAGCCATTGGACACTTTTGGTAAGCAGTATTGTCCAAGGCCCACACTTCGTGTATCACAACTTCTATATATAAAATAACAAACCTGTGAAAATTTAGGCTCAATCGGTCATCGGAGTCGGGAGAAAATAACGGGAAAACCCACCCTTGTTCTGCACGTTTTGCCGTGTCATGACATGTGTTTAAAATAAATCCATAGTTCTCAATATCGAGAATTGATATTATTTTAATGTTTTCTCAAAAAGTAAAGCATTTCATGGAATAATACTTCAAGAGAAATCTTTCACCATTACCTTCTGTAAATTCTGTAAGTTTTTTGTAAACCTGTGAACTTAATTTTTTTTTTCTTTTCCGAAAGTGTTCAATGGCTTTAACTGCAGTTAACAAGTTGTATTTTCTTTGTTTTGATATATCTTACCTTATGGAGACCGAGTACAGAGCAGAAAAAGGAGCACAAAAGGTCTTCATAGGGGAATTCTAAAGACTATATGGATAGTGGTGCCCCACAATGACTTTTTGTGTACAAAGGTTTTGGGCCACAGGGACAAAGGAAATGTCTCCACAGGAATGCAAAATAGTATGTGTGTTTGTGTGAGGCTTTTTTTGGTGGTTTATATTATTCTGGATACTTATGGCTAGAGTGATACTTTGAGAGACACTTTAATACTGGCAGCAGACTTGCAGAATGATATTCACTGTCATAATAATAAATAATTGTGGCTTCTTATATTATAGCGCACTCCGTCACCCAGTGACGCTCCTGGCGCTGTAACATATAGTTTTTCCTGCCAGATGTGGGACTACGTTTGAATTATGAGACCTAAATTCTGATAGCACCATGTAATGCTTTTTTAAGGTGCTGTGGCGCAATTTGCTACCGATCGGACCAGGAACACCAGGTCGAACCCCTTCTCTTTTCGATAAGTGCACTGGGTTCTTTTACACATGAGACCAATGGCTGAACGTCCCATCCGAAGGCGAAGCAATGGTCAAGTGTCTTGCTTAAGGACACAAGTGTCACGGCTGGGGATTCGAACCCACACTCTGCTGATCAGAAACACCAGAGTTTGAATTCAGCGCTCTTAACTGCTCGGCCACGACACTCCCACAAGTCATCATTTGTACAATATTATAAAGATCTTGGGTCCCATAAAAGGCTCTTCTTCTGATCCACACGGTAATTTGTCTTATTTCCAGGAACCATTTCCGGTGGCACCCAATTACAGAACTACAAGTCCGTTGGAACCCAAACAAACGCCATCAATACCGAACTCACCATGTCTCACGGTTCATTTGTCTACGTCACGGTGACGGCAAAGAATGCTGCTGACCTCATATCCGTTGTGACCTCTGACCCTGTTCTAATTGATCTGACAACTCCCATTATTCATTCAGTTCGAGATGGAGGAAGTGAAGATGGTAAGAACACTAGCAACTTTATTAGGTTAAAGAGAGTTTGGCGGTAAACCCCACGTGAATATCTCTTTTTGAGTAGTGTTGGTTCGGAAAAGAACTGTGGTTAACAGAGTCCAGCATTCTCCTAATAAAGACAATCGGAGCCTCCTGATCGAAATTTTGGGTCTTTAACCACCGTTTCTTTTCAGATCAAATGCTACTCAAAAGAGATATCCACATGGTTTTACCGCAAACCTCTCTTATATTACTGCATTTGTAATTAGTCACTACGTCCACCATGTAAAGTTTCAACCCAACTTTATTAGACTCAAATAGTCAACTATAACGGCTACAATGCGGAACTTCTACCAACTGGAACCATATGGTATTACCATGGACAGTATGCTATAATCAATGATAAACACTGTTAATAAATGGAACACATGGGCGAGCCCCCTTCTCTTAACGATACGTGCGCTGGGTTCTTTTAAGTGCATTACACAACACACAGGCTCAGCAATTTAAAGCATATATAATACAGAAATGTAAAGGCTTAGATAAATAACAAGGTCATGCATTTTTTTCTCTTCAATTTATAGATATTGACTTCAGTTCAGATGACAAATCCGTCTCTTTCAGCTGGTCCGCCTCTGATCCGGAAAGTGGAATTGATCACTGTGAATGGGCCATTGGTAAGATTTAATTAGGGTTGAAGCATTTGCTTGAATTGATTATTTTTGAGTTGATTTTTCTTTAATATATTAAGTGTTTACTTGGAGTATGTTAAGATTAGTTGAAAATCATATAAAAAAAGATAATGGTACTCTTATACCAATAATAAAAAAGTCCACGTTGAGTTTATGATTCTATGAAAATATTTATATTCCAAAACGTTTGAGGCATGTTGAAATTAAATAACGCCAACAAGTTTAACATTTTGACTCTTTCAGGTTTGGAACCGGGGCTTGATGACGTCATACCCAGCACAGTTTCACCCGATTCAGAATCAAAGATAACTGCAAATCTCGCCCGTGTCATGGTCGAAGGTCAGAAACTGTTTGCTACCGTTAAATGCTTCAACAATGCCGGGAGGTCATCGTGGAAATCATCTGATGGTGTTACCATAGTAACAGAGCCGCCAAGTTCACTGGCAGCCGTCGTCAAAGTGAAAGCCGTGTCTGACACGGCGTATGCAACGCTTGACGGGTACCAGTCACAGAATAGTCTCCTCAAGGCATCATGGGAAGGGTTCATGGATCCATTTGGCATTAAATTTTATCAGGTGAGTTTAAATAGCAATGGAAATCACGAATCCTTTGGGTTTAAAAATTGTGAAAATAACTTTATTTTTGTAATCTGATGATTAGGTTGACCCGGGTTTTATGATTTGTATTTTCATTGAACATTTGATCATTTAAAAAGTGTTGTTCAATTTCTAAATTAATTTGCCTCATGAGAGCATACTGTTCATGATCTGCATTTTAAACCAATTATTCATATAAAAACATACATTCTCCCATATATACGATACTTTTGGTGATCACTCTAAACTTAAAATGAAAACCTTTACTTAGAAAGATTTCGATAGTATAAAGCGTTCGAGAATCATTTCGTTTCAAAGTAATGTGGTTATGGCAAAAGATGTAATTTTGTTTCCCCAAAAATTTGAATTTAATTAACGTTACTGTCACTGATGTTTCTCACATTGTGTTTTGAAATATTAAGGATTATTCTTCCTACGTGAACATATCCGCTCTGGATTTTCGGCAATATCTCAAAAACGCAACCACTTTTCCGAAGAGAAATTTTCACAGGTTGGTTGTATTATACATACCGGGGGTATACCGTTAAAAACAATCAAACAAGGTTCAAAAACCAAAAGTTTATCTTTTCATAAAAATGACCCCTTCCCCACATTTCAGTGCCGTCTCACTGGACCAAGTTACTCACCCTCTCCATGGATACGATGTGGATCCGCATCGGAGGAGCATCTTAATTGGTCAGATCTTACCCTTGAGGATGACGCAACATATAGCCTGTCTGTCAGAGCTGTCAATCATGCGGATCTGATCAGCCAGGCTATCACTCAGAATGTCACAGTTGAGACCTCGAGACCTGCCAGCCAAGGTATGTATGTCATTTGTTCTACCTTTAAATGGAGTACAGTTTCTCGCAGGAGAACTGAATTTGCATTTTATACAATTGTAGCGACTTATTCGGAATGATCTTTTTTTCTTTTGCATTTTGATTTTTTTGTTCAATATAATTGAGTTTGTGCTTTTGTGTCTGAAATTCGCTATCAATTAATTTATATTTTAACGTGAATATTGTACTTTTATAATGGTTATGATATTTATCTTTTTTATTATCAATGTATTAATTTTCCTTCTGTAAATTATTATATATTCTCACTTAACAATTTATATATTTTTCTGAAAATCGTTTTTTTTTTTAAATATATATCTTAAGCTGTGTTTGTCTGGATTTGAATTTGTATTTTTCAAGATGACTGTTGTGCTCTTTATAATTGTGATGATATAATTCACAATGTACACTTGTGTATGTTTTTGTCAAAGCCACGTTACTAAATGTTTAATGCCCTCTTTGGTATCCTTTAAAGCTGCAAACTTTTTCAAAGCCGTTTTCTGCCGTTTTAACTTTCTTACCCTGTGAAATTTTCGAATGAAATGAAGTAAGATAAGCCTATTGAATGTAGGACACCTTGACTCATAATTTTTTTTCTTGCGGTTTATAATATTTAGAAACTCGATACAAGTTATGTAAAATAACATCTTATTTGGTTTGTGTCAAGTTTAAATTGCAGTACATAACCATTGGTCTTAAATTTCGCGATCGTAGCAATGTTTGCTGATAGGGATTGTCAGAAGTAGATTTAATTAATGTGCGTTTGGTTGAACTGGGAAAGTTGGAATGAAATGGGAATCCCTTGAATATCAACGAGCTCCCTCAAGACTCACACTTCTGTACAAATCTATTCATCATGCCGTAGCCATTAACTCTGACGGGTATCAATCACAACCTGCCATGGTAGCAATTCAAACAAGGAAATCCTCCGCAACCTCTTTTCTTCACCCCGCAACAAAGAAAGACTGTTATAAATTCTCAGTCTTACCAAAAACCATGGCCGAATGGAACCTTCGCCTACCTGTAAACATTCGTCAATCTCCAATTATAGACACATTCAAGACAAGATTAAATGACATGCATATGTCTACCTTTATTCGGGGGACCCACAACTATTCCTGCACTAGCCACCACGTGCCTGCTATCCACCGCTATCCACCACTACCCACCACGTGCCTGCACCATTGGTATCCCGATAGTCGAGTTTGTATGCAGTACCCGTATAGCTATAGCTCTATGGCAGTACCGAACAGATACAGAATGTAGTCCTCAATAAAAGAAGAATCACTCCGCTGTACGCGGATGACGATTGGTGTAAACGGGAAGTTTTAAAGAAAGAGCTACAATGCCACCAACCTCCTAGGTTAGTCTACAAAGCTGTAAGAAGGAGCAACCCACTGAAGACTGAAGCCCTGTCGGTGGCTGCAACTCAATGTTGTAAACAACAGGGCCTAATTTCATAGAGCTGCTAAGCACACAAATTTGCGTATACTCATAGCATGAAATTTCTTTCCGTGATAAAAACAGGCTTACCAACCAAATTTACACATAATTTTCAGGATAAGCAAACAACAGCTGAATACCAGTAACAAGCAATATGCAACACATGGAAATTTGGTTGTTAATCCTGTTTTTATAAAGGAAGAAATTTCATGCTAAGCAAATTTTCGTGCGTAGCAGCTCTATGAAATAGGGCCCTGGTGTGATGAGTGTGTTATTGAGAACAAACGGATAAACAAAATGGCGTCGCCGTATGAAGTAAAGATTGGTCTGTGCTTTTATTATTACAGGTTCGAATCTTCTGACAGCGACATGGAAGGGAAATGGCACCCTGGTTGATTTAAGCTGGGACGAAATGTTCCTGTCCTCTTCTCCAATGTTCTTTGAAGTCTCTCTCGGTACCGTCCTGGGCGGAAGTGACGTCATGCAGTGGATAGAGACGATGAATACTGGTATGCGTGTATCACCGCTGGTTCCCCATACAGACTACTACCTGACAGTGACTGCTGTGAATGCGGCAGGGTTGCCAGAGACAGTGAACGTGTTGATAAATCATGGATGATAAAATCAACCAACACTATGAAACGTGACCTGAATTATTATTGTTAAATTTCCACAAGGTTACATGCTAAAAGCTATGCCCATTTTGTTAAAAAAAAAAAAAAAAAAAAACTATAATCGGCACGCTAGAATATACAATTTTTATTTTTTTACTATGCTAAACTGTATGCCCTTTGGTAAAAAAAACTTAATTCTTTAATTGGTAAGTAATTTTGAACGCTGGGATACAAATTAGTTTCTAAAATAAAATTTATAGTTAAGTGTAATTTGATAAAGTTATAGTTTTTAATGCACGTTCAGATTATATTAGGGCCTACGCTATTTTCCAGAAATATTTCAAATTTGATCGTGTACGGTCAGCATTGATATGGGGGCCCCAGCTTCCATTGGTTCAAATAAACCGGCACTTATGCTAAGTTCTTGGCATATTTTGACCGTATTTGTTTTGATACCTGGAATTATGTTGCAGCTTGTTGTGTTTAGCTTTAGATAGTTTTAAGATATCCGTCTCAACCAGTAAGCCTTTCCGTGAAATATGCTAACTACATTCACGCATGCGTACAGACGGTCTTTGTTGGCAAACGCCGTAGGCCCTTTACGAAGCTAGCTTTGCCCCGCGATTGTTTTTGGCAAGTTGGCGTGCGCTTTGCGTACGTGCTCAGGGCTTCAGACGAGAGAACGGAGCCTGAAGCCGAATCCAAAGCCGAAGCCGTGGTTTCGAAAAGGGCCATGGAGTCAGACATACGCATATTACACCTCACGCCACCATCGGCACCATAAGATGGCGGGATTTCCCCTCATTTTGCCATAGTGTAAATTCGTATAGGACGTCCGATGTGTAATTTACATATTTCATGGGAAAGGTGTACACATGTATATACTTATATGTTTCTTACCAATACCCAGATCTTGTTTATGAAAACGGATTTATTGTATATACTCAGTATCTATGGAAGTTTATTAAAAATTTCGTTTCAATAAACTTTCCTCCTTAGTGATGTCACACTCAACAGGCAATCAGAATGCACCATTTGTTTTAAGAAATATTTTGGTAAATCCGTCCATTTATTTTTTACTACTTTTATTTGATTAATGACAAATTTAATTTTGAGTATTTTTTATTATTAATAAACTTTAAAACATTGATGTTTTTAACGCAACCTATACACTGCTTGTTCTGTCGTCTTGTATGATGTTAAAGTTGTTTATAAATGTGCACTGCTTTAGGCCGTGTCCGAAACGGCGACTTCGGCTACAGCTACGGCTAGATCGCGCGCGTCTGCCTATTCTTCAACACTGGTAGACGCGCTGATCTAGACGTAGCTGTAGCCGAAGTCGTCGTTTCGGACACGGCCTAAGCTGCGTTTTCGTTGGGCTTTTGGGTCTGGTAACCTGACGACCCAAACCAGTTTGTCATTGTTTAGATGCCCCTTGCTGGGGCTTGGGTGTTTCCTCAGATGGCGGGTAAAGTGCGTGACTTGGCGGTGGGTAGAAAGTCCCAGAAGTGTCACCCTGGTTGGGTGGTGGTAGTGGGTAGGCTATTGTAGGTTGTGGTGTAATACCCGGACTAGGTGGACGATAATTCACCACACCTTGGTAAGGTGGTGGGTAGGGTAAGGCACCCTGAGTGGTTGGTGGGTACGCTTTGGTACCCTGAGTGGTTGGTGGGTACGCTGTGGTACCCTGAGCGGTTGGTGGGTACGCTGTGGTACCCTGAGTGGGTTGTTGGTACGCTGTGGTACCCTGTCTTGGTTGTGGCCCCTGAGCGACTTGCGGGGAGGGTGCATAGTTTGGCATCGGAGCAGCCACTGGATACGGTTTGTTATAAGGATTAAGGACCACATTTTGTTGGGAAGGACTGAAGAACACCGATGGAGCAATGGCGTTGCCTTGAATAGTTACACCCGAGCTTGGATGAACTATAACTGGTAGGTTCTGTGGTGCCACGGAAGTGCCTCGTGCCTGTGAAAACCGACAGAGTACAAAATAGTTTAAAGGAACACGCTGCCTGGGATCGGTCGAGTTGGTCTTTGTGGTCAGATGTTGTAAAAGTAGGAGAATACAATGATCCACACAACCATGCCTCGAAATTGGGCGGTTTTCCTTTTACATCGTCGACTAACACTGTCGGCCATTTATGGGAGTCAAATTTTTTACTTCCATAAATGGACGACCGTGTGTTAATTCGCAAAATAAAAGGAAAACCACGCGATTTCGAGGCAATGTTGTGTGGATCATTGTATTCTACTTTTAAAACATCTTTCTAACCATATGCATTTTATAACAAAAGGTTACAAATGTTTTTTATAGACCAACTCGTCCGATCCAAGGCAACGTGTTCCTTTAAGGAATCGTGTTCAGAGCGACCTGCAGTCGAGCTTTCAGTAACAACACCACGGAAATAACAGTTCCGAAAAACGTCGAAACCAAAATGGCTCTTTTAAAGCCATTGTACACTTTCGGTAAACAGTATTGTCCAAAGGCCCACAGTTCGTGTATCACAACTTTAATATATAAAATAACAAACCTGTGAAAATTTAGGCTCAATCAGTCATCGGATTCGGGAGAAAATAACGGGAAAACCCACCCTTGTTTCCGCACGTTTCGCCGTGTCATGACATGTGTTTACTATAAATCCGTAATTCTCGATGTCGAAAATTGATAATTGTTTTAAAGTTTTATCAAAAAGTAAAGCATTTCATGGAATAATATTTCAAGAGAAGTCTTTTAACATTACCTTCCGTAAACCCTGAAAGTTATTTGTAAATCGGTGATTTTTTTTTTGAGTTCCGAAAGTGAATAATGACTTTAAGAGCAAACACCAGAAGAGGTCTTACACATTTGTACCCGCAAGTTCCCTTTTTATTATGATAGGCCTATCTTTATACACGTATTTGTTGTATGCATGTTCGCCCCAAACAAGGCTAAAACTAAAAGCCACTCTTGGTATGGGGCTACAAGAGGAACAATTATTTAAAGTGGAAAGAACTCGGGGGAGCTGAAGGAAGGAATTGATGATCCTCTGAAAACAGTGATTTGTAGGATGGAGGGAAACATTCCCCCCCCCAGTCACTTTGTTCATTAATAAACTTACCCTGGTATTGGTTGTGTTTGAACTGCAGGCATGGCGGATGCATACGAATAGAACAATCAGGCCAGATATGCATCCAACAGATATCCCAATTATAGCGATCCAGCTTAATCCGAAACCATATGCTGGTGAAAAAAACATATAAGTACTACAATTAAATTGAACTAAAATGTTATTTCACTTATAATATAATATGCCTAAATAAGCAGTGCTTGAGGCCTCCAGACTGGTCACGGCTTTAGCCTTTTGTCAATGATTTCGTGACTTGGATAGTTTCATCTCTAAGCGACTGGAAAGGGAGACCACTCGTGCGAGTCGAGTGGCATGCCGAAACTCGGTGCGTGGTATCCCTTTCCATGAGTCGCTCGGGATAGCAGCTCTATTGATGAAGCTGTCCAAACCAAGAAGAGGCTAGTCACGTAGCTTTACTTGGTCTTTTACAAATCCCATCGTCGGACCGCGCCACGAACTGACGTACGAGTTAAAAATCACTCAACATTAATTGGCAAATAAGTATTTTTTGCAAAAATTATTTACAAAGCATTTACCAGTACCCGTATTCGCTGCAAAACGTTCAGGGCCAAGCACGAGTTTCGTATTTATGAAATATCAACTGCAGTTGGCGCTGAGTTGATTTTTGATTAATATTATAGACAAGATAAATAAAAACTTACAATCTTCATAATCCTCAACGCAGATGACGCCAGCATCTTCGCTATGATGGCAGTTCATATTTCTGTCTGATGGACACTCTCTCAGGTTAACCTCCCAGCCATTGCAGGCGACGTTGTCCAGAACTATCTCCCCGCTCCCCTGGCCGAAGAAGGCTGACGATTCGGCTGATGTTGCACCAGAGAAGCCAAGCTGTCTGCACACCACTGTAGCATCATTGATGTCCCAATCGTCATCACACACTGTTCCCCATGCACCGTTTGCATACACCTCGACACGGCCTTCTAAATGGTTGATACCATCCACAAGTCGTACATCATAACCCCCTGATGTATAGAATAGTATAACAAAATCACGATATGCTATTATTCAAATACAGGGGCGGTAGACCTTGCCATCACAATTTCATTATATTGCATGCCCCTCAAAAAAAACCCTGTTACAAACACAAACAAATATTTCACCCAGGCTGTAAAAACAAATGTAATGCAAAAAATACAGCCACCCCCGCCAAAAGGACCAAAAACTGAATTCATCCTTGATCATGTTGACAGAGGAGAAACTTACAATCATTATCCCCGCTGCAAATGACACCAGCATCTTCGCTATGGTGGCAGTTACTAGTACAACTGCTTGCTGGACACTCTCTCAAGTTACTCTCTGAACCAGTACAGGACTATTTCCCCGCTACCCTGCCCAAAGTAGGCTGACATGAACTACTTTAACAAATAAAACCTACCAATGCAGATTACACCAGCATCTTCATGATGGCCACAGTTATGACGTGTTGAATGTGTGCATTGGGCGACGTTGGTCTCTGTGCCCGTGCAAGCGACATCATCCATAACTATGTCTCCACTACCCTGACCGAAATAGGCCGACACTTTGGCTGATGTTGCACTAGAGAAGCCAAGTTGTGTACACACCACTGTAGCATCATTGATGCCCCAGTAGTCATCACAAACTGTTCCCCATGCACCGTTTGCATACACCTCAACACGGCCTTCTAAATGGTTGATACCATCCACAAGTCGTACATCATAACCCCCTGATGTATGGAATAGTAACAACGTCATGGAAGGATTTTTATTCAAATATGCGGACAGTATGGCCCACACACTCCCCCCAAAAACTCGTTTCTTGATGTCATTAGAAGTTTAAAAATAACGTAAAAGCCTTTACAAAAGAACATTGCACCAAATAATTAAGTGCATCCTCATATCACCCTGGGGCATTTGAGGCAAAGTGCTCCAGCTATCTTCAAACTAAGTTGAGCCACAAAAGGCACACAATTTCAGGTCTATACGAGGCAAGAGTTAAGCCACTAAAATGTTGCCGCAAAATATCATCTGGCCATGTTTGTCTGTCACTTCTCGGTTTTATGGATAGTAATTTTGATGAAAACTAGATTTTGGGCCCTTGAAAAAACAAATAAGAAAACACAAAAAATGATGACACTATCAAAGCAAACGGAAGCCATTAGGAAAGTGGCCCGATCACAATCCAAAAGAGCAAACCCATTATAAAGAAACCCTAATACATACACAAGTAAATATCTTATTTACTACCCCCTCCCCCTTCCGTCAAAAGTATAATAACAATAACTGAATTCATCCGTTACCGTGTTGACATACACACTTAAATGATGTGTCGCGCCCGAACAATGTTAGACAATATTATGGAAACTTACAAACTCCATTATCATCGCTGCAAATGACACCTGCATCTTCGCCATGGTGGCAGCCACTATTGCCCGATGGACACTCTCTCAGGTTACTTTCTGAACCAGTGCAGGCGACGTTGCCCAGAACTATTTCCCCACTCCCCTGCCCAAAGAAAGCTGAAGATTCGGCCGACGTTGCACCGGAGAAGCCAAGCTGTCTGCACACCACTGTAGCATCATTGATGTCCCAACCGTCATGACACACTGTTCCCCATGCACCGTTTACATACATTTCAATCCGGCCCTCCAAATATCTAGTACCATCCACAAGCCGTACTTCATAACCCCCTGCATAGTAAAACAATTCCACCAGTTTTTTAAATTAAAATTTGCGTGCAGTAAATATTACCTTAAAGGCAGTGGACACTATTGGTAATTGTCAAAGACCAGTCTACTCACTTGTTGTATCTCAACATATGCACTAAATAACAAACCTGTGAGAATTTGAGCTCAATCGGTCATCGAACTTCCGAGATAATAATGAAAGAAAAAATACCCTTGTCACACGAAGTTGTGTGCGTTTAGATAGTTGGTTTCGAGACCTCAAGTTCTAAAGTTGAGGTCTCGAAATCAAATTCGTGGAAAATTACTTCTCTCTCGAAAACTATGGCACTTCAGAGGGAGCCATTTCTCACAATGTTTTATACCATCAACCTCTCCCCATTACTGGTCACCAAGAAAGGTTTTATGCTAATAATTATTTTGAGTGATTACCAATAGTGTCCACTGCCTTTAAAAACTCTTTTTATGTTGTTATTTTATATGCAGTATAAAATGCTCAGCTTTCCCTCCTTTAATCTGCCGCCCAGTTGTTGGTTAGAGCTTACACTGGTCTAGACCTAGACTGGGCATGCATCTGTCTTTACCCTGGAAGTGTGACGTCAGATCTTCAGGCTAGTCTAGATAATGGCAGGTTCTTGCTATTCCAAATACAGTGATTCCATAAGATACAATGCATGCAGTGACTAAAATGCAGTGACATTACGGACCAATCAATCAAAACACATACGTGTCCACGTGTATACAGTACATGCACGTTCATGTTCACGTAATTAAATGTAAAGTTGGTGTTGAATTTTACTGTGTGCGTATCTCTACGTGAAATGACTGTCTAAGTGAAAGGTGAATGAACACGCCGGCTTAAGGCCAGTCTCTGCCGGCATTAGTCACGAACCTGGAAGTGTGACGTCAGATGTTCAGGCTAAGACTTGTCTACCTGCAAGTTGAGTTGTATAGCCATAGTCACATCATTATCCAAAACATAAAACATCAAAATCAGATTGTACATCTGGTTTGTTGTTGTTTGTTTATAATAATTCTGGTTATACAGCACGACTGATCTTCTAATTGTCTTTATCTCGACAAAAAGTGACCTATATACCCACCTGTCGTCGAATTGTTACAAACCACACCAGCATCTTCACTATGGCCACAGTTATGACTTGATGAACGTGAGCATTGGTTGATGTTGGTCTCTGTGCCCGTACAAGCGACATCATCCATAACTATGTTTCCACTACCCAGACCGAAATATGCTGACACTTTGGCTGATGTTGCACTTCTAAAACCAAGTTGTGTACACACCACCGTAGCATCATTGATGCCCCATTGGTCATCACAAACTGTACCCCATGCACCGTTTAGAAACACCTCAACACGGCCTTCTAAGTTGTTGCTTCCTCCGCTTAGCCGCACAGAGTAATCTACGTCAGACAGTAACAGAACTTAAGAATTTATACACAATTTGATAGAGAAGTGTCAAAAGAATCGCGAGTTCAACGGACCAGTCTACAGCAGCGAGGTTTAAGGTTCGACTTTATTTAAATCTTTATTTTGAAAATTTAGCTCTCAAATTATGAGCTACCGCGTTTTAGTCTCGCAGGGATAGTCTATCGGGCTTTTGTCAAAGGGACAGGAGTGGAAGGATTGAACTTTAAACCATTGCGAATGCTTTCTTTGATCGTGTGCACATGTCTGTTTTAGTCATTCTTCAAACCCGTTCAGTGAATCTCCGTAATACCCAGAAGTAGTACAAAGATTACAGCACCAATTAAAGGCAGTGGACACTATTGGTAATTACTCAAAATATTTATTAGCATAAAACCTTTTAGTAATGGGGAGAGGTTGATGGTATAAAACATTGTGGGAAACGGCTCCCTCTGAAGTACCATGGTTTTCGAGAAAGAAGTAATTTTCAACGAATTTGATTTCGAGACCTCAGGTTTAGAACTTGAGGTCTCGAAATCAACCATAAACGCACCAAACTTCGTGTGACAAGGGTGTTTTTTTCTTTCATTATTATCTCGTAAGTTCGATGACCATTGAGCTCAAATTTTTACTGGTTAGTTATTTTATGCATATGTTGAGATACCTCAACTGTAAAGGCTAGTCTTTGGCAATTACCCATAGTGTTTTTAAAATAATGTCCACTGTCTTTAAAGACACTCTACACTTTTGGTAGTTGTCAAATACCATTTATTTCTCGAAAACTACGTTTACTTCAGAGGGAGCCGTTTCTCATAATGTTTTGAACAGCTCCCCAATGCTCGTTACCAAGTATAACGTTTTCATGCTAATAATTATTTCATGCTAGTAATTACCAACAGTGCTTTTAAAGGAACACGTTGCCTTGGATCGGACGAGTTGGTTTATAAAAAGAATTTTTTAACCGTTTGTTATAAAATGCATATGGTTAGAAAGATGTTTTAAAAGGAGAATACAATTATCCACTCAAATTTGCCTCAAAATTGCGTGGTTTTCCTTTTACTTTACGAACTAACACGGTCGGCCATTTATGGGAGTCAAAAGTTTGACTCCCATAAATGGCCGACCGTGGTAGTAGACGAGGTAAAAGGAAAACCGTGCAATTTCGAGGCTTGTTTGTGTGGATCATTGTATTCTACTTTTAAAACATCTTTCTACTCATATGCATTTTATAACAAACGGTTACAACGATTTTCAAAGACCAACTCGACCGATCCAAGGCAACGTGTTCCTTTAAACACATTGGACAATAGTACCTTGGTCTTCATAACAAACTACACCAGCATCTTCACTGTGGCGGCAGTTGTTAATTGTCTCAAATGAGCATTGGGCGATGTTACTCTCGAAGCCTGTGCAAGCGACATTATTCATAACTATCTCGCCACTACCCTCACCAAAGTAGGCTGATGTTTTGGCGGATGTTGCACCTAAATAGCCAAGTTGTGTACACACCACTGTAGCATCATTGATGCCCCAACCATCATCACACACTGTTCCCCATGCACCGTGTACATACAACTCAACAAGACCTTCTAAGCTAGTTATTCCTCCAACAAGTCGTAGAGACCAATCTGAAAAGCAAGACAAAGGTATAAAGATTAACCTTTTGGATTAAACACAATTGTTCTATTTTATTTTAATTATTTACAATTTCATCTTATCAAAGCATGCACAAGAAAGTTAACATTTAATGACATGCACTTTGTAGCTTGTAAACAAAATGGCAAACGTGTTTCGTCGACCAAGGTCGTTCAATGGACCGATCCGGCCTATCAATCAAACTGTGCGCGTTCACCCATTTGACCAATCACAGCAATGATTGTTTTCGGACAAACTCGGTCATGCGTGCGCGTATATTTGGCACGCGCGGCAGAACCGTGCAGAATATCATTGGGAGTGCTCGTACACGTGTCTTGCTCACGTGCGCGGTGGGCGGAGCTTAGTGGAAAGCCGGAACGGTCCGTTTACTGCAAGGATGGTTTTGCACGGGGCGGACACAACTGCATATATGCAAGTGTGTCCGGGCGGACACTATTGCATTTGTAGCAGCGTCCGGGTGGATCCGATTGCATAAGCAAAACTGTCCGGCGGACATTATTGCATATGCAATAATGTCCTCCGGATAGTATTGCACAGAGGACATAATTGCACGCGACACCGGTACTTGGAGTCGGTTATAGGATCTCGAGGGCTTTGCTCAGGACGATCGTTGTTCCCAAGAGCGCCGTCTTCCGTTCCAGTTCTTTCGGAATGGCGCCAAGCGCTCAAACCACCACCGGTGCTTCTTTTACTTCCATCTGCCAAATCTTACCTTGGCCAGGTCTTGGTATTTGGATGTTATCCATCTCCTTCGAAACTGCCCTTATATCTCCCTCGACCGGTCAAAAGGTCAAAAGTTATTTTTTTTCTTTCTGCCCATGACATCTAGAGTGCGTTTTGGCGACCCCAACAAACACTGTTTCTGACGTCATAACCAAAACGGTAACCGAGCTCACAACTCGGTTATCGTTCAGTCTGAACAGCAGAACCAACGACCATGATTACCAACAACCGAAACGGTTTTTGGTTGGGGTCGCCAAAACGCACTCCTAGATCCTCATTACAATACCCGATTATACCCGACAAATACAGGCTTTTAGGGGGGATTTCGTTGAAATACAAAACACAAAAGAGGAAGAACAATAATAATCTTAAAACATCACAAAACTGTTAGTTTTAGACTAATTCGAAACCGATAAAGCCCACAATTTGAATTGACATGTACAGTACTTTAAAAACCAAAACATACCAGTGCAGATTACACCAGCATCTTCATGATGGCCACAGTTATGACTTGATGAATGTGAGCATTGGGCGATAGTAGTCTCTGTGCCCGTACAAGCAACATCATCCAAATTGATGGCTCCACTACCCCGACCAAAGTAGGCTGACGATTTGGCTGATACAGCACTCGAGTAGCCAAGTTGTGTACATACCACTGTAGCATCATTGATGCCCCAGTGGTCATCACACACTGTTCCCCATACACCGTTTAGAAACACCTCAACACGGCCTTCTGAGCTGGTGGTTCCTCCAACAAGTCGCACAGACCAACCTGTAAAGCGAGACAAGTGTATACATATTAATGTATTTATTTTAATAAATAACACAATAGAGTATTTTTCATTTTTAATATTTGTCAACATAATTGTTGTTGGTTAGCAAAGTTTCTCACTATTATTACTATTATTTCATCTTATCATAGCATGCAAAAGAAAGATAAACATTTTCCTGTGCCGGTAACTCCTCGAGTCGGGCTACATTCCGTAGCCTTCTCGAGGGCCCTTCTAAGGATCCTCGCTGTTCCCAAAGCGCCGCATCTACAACAGCTATCTCAAATAATGATGTTTCCCCTATATATGCAATCTAAAATCTTATAGACCGGTTCCTGACTGTAGATCTGAGGCGCTAAAGGGGAGATGTTAATTAATGGACAGTTTTTCTACGTAATATGTGGGTTGTTTCAAGAACTGCTATCTTAACTAGATTAATGCTATTGTTGCCTGGGATACGGTCATGAATTATCCAGTCCCTTCTTCACTAGTCCTAGAGCTCCGATAACCACTTGTATTTTCTCGGTCTCCCCTCCCCGCATCTTGTTGATCTCGATCTCAAGCCTTTTGTACTTAAACATCTTGTCTGTTAATTTAACCATGGAAGATTTTTTCCTCCATGCTTTCACGGAGGTGTTTTTCGTTCAGAGAGGGTGTTGGATATATCTATGAGTGTATACACCTCTGGTCCTTCTTGTCCTTGATGATGATGTCATCAGGGGCCAATTTCATAGAGCTGCTTAAGAAAAATATTTGCTTAAGCACGAAAATGGCTTGCTTATTTTACACATGTTACTGGCCATATTTCATGACATATACATTCCCTGTGACTGGTATTTAGCTGTTGTTTACTTAGCATAACAATCGAGCGGAGTCTTGGCCAGTAATCTGATTTTACTAAGCAAGGATTTTTCGCTTAAGCAAAATTTTGTGCTTAAGCAGCTCTATGAAATTGGGCCCTGTTCTGTTTGCTTTTATCTCCCTGTATGTATGGATTGGCATGTCCCAGAGGATGGTGACCACATCATTCTCGGTGACCGTTGTCGGCTGGTGTCTATAGATCTTTATCACGGTGTGGCCATCTTGGTTTTACTCCATTCATACTCATTGTAACCAAACTGAGGCTGGAGGAAATAATGGTCTGGTGCCATGTTTGCGCAATGAATGTTGACATTCGTTACTGTTATTGGAAACAGGGAACATGACCAAGATGGAGACAGCATGATAAAGGTCTATATACCGCTTGTCGTCTCAAAAATGGCTACAGATCTTCCAAAGAATTTATGGCGCTGCCTTATAATGTCGATAACTGTATTCAGTATTCGCTAGCTGTGGCAACCGGAAACAATGTGGTCTACGGTTTCTTCATATTTTCCACAAATTCTATGGTAGGTTCATTTCATCTTTGATGATGCGATGGTGTGGCAAGACTCTGGTCTTGGGCGGCAATGATAAGGCCCTCCGTCTATGCTTTCAGCCCATTGTATCTGAGACACTGTTGACGGCGAATTCTTTCGTCCTTTTCGGACACTTCCCGTTGATTCTTGTCTTTTATTATTGGTTTATTACAAAACATTCAGAACACACCATTTAGTTTTTTTCTGCGGACAAGTTTCATTCAAAAGAAGAAGAAACAAAATAATCGACGAAGAAAACCACCACCGTTGTGCCAATTTAAAATACCTAAACAAACATTTTAGGTTGACATGTACTACTTTAACAAATAAAACCTACCAATGCAGATTACACCAGCATCTTCATGATAGCCACAGTTATGACTTGATGAATGTGAGCATTGGGCGATGTTGGTCTCTGTGCCCGTACAAGCGACATCATCCATAACTATGTCTCCACTACCCTGACCGAAATAGGCTGACACTTTGGCTGATGTTGCACTTCCTAAACCAAGTTGTGAACACACCACTGTAGCATCATTGATGCCCCATTGGTCATCGCAAATTGTTCCCCATGAACCGTTTACATACACCTCAACACGGCCTTCTGAGCTAGATCTTCCTCCAACAAGTCGCACAGAATACATATCTAAAACGCAAAACACTAGTCTTAAGATAAACAAGTATGGAGTACATTCTTAACATTTAATCCAATAATAGAGATATCTACATTAATAGAGATATCTCTATTAACAATAGAGATATCTCTATTATTAATAGAGAAATCTCTATTATAAATAGAGATATCTCTATTAATAGAGATATCTTTACTAATAGAGATATCTCTATTGATCTCTATTGACAATAGAGGTATCTCTATTAAGCCGTCGCCGTCGCCGTCGAACACGAACAATGTGTCTAATTGTTTGATGAGATGTATTTGAATCAGTGTATTTGAATGTACTTGAATCAGGACCCGCATAAAATGCTGAAACCAAACACATACTTCAGGCTTCGCTGGAGTTTGCGATTTTGGCCTTGGCATCAATTCGTGAGCTTTTGTGTCACGAATGACGTCAAAACTTACGACTTGGGAGGTACCCAAGTCGTGAATTTCGGTCGTGAATTTCGTTGATTATTAGGGTAGATATTTTAGCCATGCACTTTTTTGCGTCAGTATTCACTTCTTGGTTGGAGCACAAGCTTAAAATGTTGTCATGATGATATGTTCGATGTTCCTTCACGGCCATCAAAAATTAAACTTGTGCCATGACATAATTACAGGCAGTGGTAATTGTTTAAGACCAGTCTTCCCTCTTAGTGTATCTAAACATTTGCATAAAATAACAAACCTGTGAAAATTTGAGCTCAATCGGTCGTCGAAGTTGCGAGATAATAATGAAAGAAAAAACCACCCTTGTCACACGAAGTTGGTGCTTTCATCAGATGCTTGGTTTCGAGACCTAAATTTGAGGTCTCGAAATCAATTTCGTGGAAAATTACTATACTTCTCGAAAACTACGCTACTTCAGAGGAAGCCGTTACTAAGCAAGGATTTTTCGCTTAAGCAAAATTTTGTGCTTAAAGCAGCTCTATGAAATTGGGCCCTGTTCTGTTTGCTTTTATCTCCCTGTATGTATGGATTGGCATGTCCCAGAGGATGGTGACCACATCATTCTCGGTGACCGTTGTCGGCTGGTGTCTATAGATCTTTATCACGGTGTGGCCATCTTGGTTTTACTCCATTCATACTCATTGTAACCAAACTGAGGCTGGAGGAAATAATGGTCTGGTGCCATGTTTGCGTAATGAATGTTGACATTCGTTACTGTTATTGGAAACAGGGAACATGACCAAGATGGAGACAGCGTGATAAAGGTCTGTATACCGCTTGTCGTCTCAAAAATGGCTACAGATCTTCCAAAGAATTTATGGCGCTGCCTTATAATGTCGATAACTGTATTCAGTATTCGCTAGCTGTGGCAACCGGAAACAATGTGGTCTACGGTTTCTTTATATTTTCCACAAATTCTATGGTAGGTTCATTTCATCTTTGATGATGCGATGGTGTGGCAAGACTCTGGTCTATGCTTTCAGCCCATTGTATCTGAGACACTGTTGACGGCGAATTCTTTCGTCCTTTTCGGACACTTCCCGTTGATTCTTGTCTTTTATTATTGGTTTATTACAAAACATTCAGAACACACCATTTAGTTTTTTTCTGCGGACAAGTTTCATTCAAAAGAAGAAGAAACAAAATAATCGACGAAGAAAACCACCACCGTTGTGCCAATTTAAAATACCTAAACAAACATTTTAGGTTGACATGTACTACTTTAACAAATAAAACCTACCAATGCAGATTACACCAGCATCTTCATGATGGCCACAGTTATGACTTGATGAATGTGAGCATTGGGCGATGTTGGTCTCTGTGCCCGTGCAAGCGACATCATCCATAACTATGTCTCCACTACCCTGACCGAAATAGGCCGACACTTTGGCTGATGTTGCACTTCCTAAACCAAGTTGTGTACACACCACTGTAGCATCATTGATGCCCCATTGGTCATCGCAAATTGTTCCCCATGAACCGTTTACATACACCTCAACACGGCCTTCTGAGCTAGATCTTCCTCCAACAAGTCGCACAGAATACATATCTAAAACGCAATTAATAGAGATATCTTTACTAATAGAGATATCTCTATTGATCTCTATTGACAATAGAGGTATCTCTATTAAGCCGTCGCCGTCGCCGTCGAACACGAACAATGTGTCTAATTGTTTGATGATGTATTTGAATCAGTGTATTTGAATGTACTTGAATCAGGACCCGCATAAAATGCTGAAACCAAACACATATTTCAGGCTTCGCTGGAGTTTGCGATTTTGGCCTTGGCATCAATTCTTGAGCTTTTGTGTCACAAATGACGTCAAAACTTACGACTTGGGAGGTACCCAAGTCGTGAATTTCGGTCGTGAATTTCGTCGATTATTAGGGTAGATATTTTAGCCATGCACTTTTTGCGTCAGTATTCACTTCTTGGGTGGGGCACAAGCTTAAAATGTTGTCATGTTGATATGTTCGATGTTCCTTCACGGCCATCAAAAGTTAAACTTGTGCCATGACATAATTACAGGCAGTGGTAATTGTTTAAGACCAGTCTTCCCACTTAATGTATCTCAACATTTGCATAAAATAACAAACCTGTGAAAATTTGGGCTCAATCGGTCGTCGAAGTTGCGAGATAATAATGAAAGAAAAAACACCCTTGTCACACGAAGTTGGTGCTTTCATCAGATGCTTGGTTTCGAGACCTAAATTTGAGGTCTCGAAATCAAATTACTATACTTCTCGAAAACTACGCTACTTCAGGGGAAGCCGTTTCT